>NW_026027353.1:0-307 GCF_019186545.1 Solanum stenotomum | reverse complement strand
TTATATATTTTTTCATATTTTTTATTAATCAATTACTCATTTTTGGGATTTATCGTAAAAAATAAAAATTATTGAAATTTTTGAATTTAAGGTTACTATATTTATTTGTGATTTTTTGGCATTAATTTTATATATATATATTTTTTCATATTTTTCATATTTTTTATTAATCAATTACTCATTTTCGGAATTTACTGAAAAAAATAAAAATTTAAAAAAATTGTTGAACTTGTTGAATTTAAGGTTACAATATTTATTTGTGAATTTTTGGCATTAATTTTTTATATTTTTTTCATATATTTCCTAT
>NW_026027352.1:0-394 GCF_019186545.1 Solanum stenotomum | reverse complement strand
ACGCTCAGACTGTATTAGGTAACATGAACTTTAGACCTCAGACACCATCAATAGATATGATGGATCGTATTTACTTCGGTAAGCATAATTTAATATGTTACCCTAATTCAAATTTATCTTTTAGACAATTGCCAGAATGTGTGTTAGACAAACCTCAGAAATGCTTAGTAGACAATTTATGGATGGCATATAATAAAAAAGACAATAAATATTTTATAGCTTCATTAAATGTTTTATGTCAATATTTTACAGACAAAAGTTGAGAGAATAAATTTAAATATTACGTGGTAATACATGGTAAGACTAACGGTATTTTTCAAACATGGATAGAAGTAGTAGAGTCTATAAATGGAGTTAAAACTCCTATTTTTAAAGGTTTTAATGATTTTAATGA
>NW_026027351.1:0-241 GCF_019186545.1 Solanum stenotomum | reverse complement strand
TTAATATGAATTATCATGACCTCTTTGAGAATATCAAAAGTTATATTAGCTATGCTGAACCAAGTCGTGTAACCACGACCGAGGATGGTTTGGTTGAACTTTTGGATGCTATCCTCATGTATCTCCAATATCTACCCAAGTTGTGTTCTGAGTTTATTTTTACATCAGTGACTCAATATGAGCTTCTGCAGAATGTATTTGGCAATTTACGAAATTTCCATAGGTTGAAAGTAAATGGTTG
>NW_026027350.1:0-376 GCF_019186545.1 Solanum stenotomum | reverse complement strand
AAAAGGAAATTGAGACAAAGGCGATGGGATCCTCATATAGATCTAGAAAAAATACGAGGTTTCAAAAAAAGGATTGCGTCAAACGGACGTTCGAGCCGNTCGAGCCGAAAGTTACGGCCGTTTGAAATTCAGCATCTTAAAGGTGGAAGGTGGCTTTGAATTTAGGAAACTTCAAACGGCCATAACTCGGGCCTCGGGTGTCCGTTTCAGGCGATTTTTTTTTTGAATCCGCGTTTTTTTCCGAGATCTACGCAACCAAAGTGGCTAAAGGTGGTTTGCGCGTGCCGATATTCCCAGAAACACGTTTTACTGATTCTTACGCGCGAGCGGAAACATGATGAAAAAAAAAAAAGGAAATTGAGACAAAGGCGATGGG
>NW_026027349.1:0-232 GCF_019186545.1 Solanum stenotomum | reverse complement strand
TCTAACAACATTAAGACGTTTTATTGTACTTGGAGTTTGATAATAGAGTGAGCAGTCAGATTATTTTCATGTACCATGGAACATAGACGGTAACTGTGTTTGCTCAGTAGGGACATCATTCAAAGCTGTACGCAGAATGAGTATCTAGATGCCGTGGTTTTGATTTTTTGAATTCATAGAGTATCCCCTCAAGTTCAATATTTGTTTAGATTATTTTAGATAGGTTCCTTCT
>NW_026027348.1:0-502 GCF_019186545.1 Solanum stenotomum | reverse complement strand
TTTCTTTAATAACGTAAGAAAGTAACATGTTTTCTCTTCATCGATAATTTGCAATGGCTCTAAGTCTCCAAATACGTCCTTTAGTTTGATAACATGGGGATGTGGAAAAATTCCATCGAGCATGAATCTTTTTAGATGGTTGATCAACTCTTTATCACTAGGATGAAGTCGAAAACCTAAACTATGCTTAGATCTTGATAACGCCATGTTATTTGTAATTTTTTTTTTTGGTATATGTAAAAAAATCGATGTAATAGAATTTAATTGAATGTAATTGAGTTTATATGATATGTTGATTAAGCGTAATCCGTCAAGTATTGTGTTAATTAAGCCTAATCCATCTAGTGTTCGGATAGTTGGCTATGTGTTTCTGGTTTGTACATGAACTAGCTTAGCATGTTGGATTAATCCACTTTGTTTTAATTCGCAATGACGAAATTTGTTGTTTATCCATGTTACTGATTTGTCATCCCTTGCTTGGTAGATTGTGAAAACTTTGTAT
>NW_026027347.1:0-2154 GCF_019186545.1 Solanum stenotomum | reverse complement strand
CGTATTCAGCAATATCAGTGGTGAGTCCCCGTTTTTCTAGGACGATTTATATGTTTTATATTCAGTCTTTCATTTTAGTTTCAGTTTTGCTAGAGTTAGTTGGGGGCATGTCCCAGCATCTCAAGTCTTTTAGAGGCTTTTTATTCATACATTATTTTCATCACTCCCCGGTGTTACCCACTTGACGTAACACGAGACCTAGGATCACGAGTAACCCCAAGCTAACCTTGAGTGGGCATATCATAAGCATATTAGATCAACACCTATAAAAGCCTAAACCTAAGAAATCTGAAATCCCTAAGAAACCCTAAACCCTAAACCTTAGGTAAAACCCAGGACTTATGAAACACCAACAGACCCTAAAGCATAAAAACACCTTTAANTAAAAACACCATTAAAATCCCTAATCCCTAAAAGCTCTTAATTTAAAATCCTAAGCCCTAAACCCAAAGAAACCCTCAGCCATAAGAACCCCTAAACGGTAAAAAATCATAACAATCTTGAAAACCCCATTTAAAATCCTAAACCTAAAAAATTCAACAAAAACTTAAGCCCTAAACCTTAAAAACCCTTAAATAAATACTTAGACCATATACCCAAAGAAACCCTAAACTCTTCCGTCTAAACCGTAAGAAACCCTAAACTTTAAGAAATAAAAGAAAACCCTGAAAGACTTTTAAAACCCTAAACTTTTACAAACCCAAAACCCTAAAAACCATATAAATCCCCTAAGATCTTAGAACCCCTTAATCGTTAAAAAACCGTAGAAATCCTAAACACTTTAAAACCCCAAACTTAAATATTACTCTAAACGTAATAGAACACTAGAAAATCTTAAGCCCAAAACCGTAAATCCTAAAATCTCTTAAAAAAACCAAACCCTAAGAAATCCTAAATGCTAAATAATATATGCTAAGAAACTCTAAATTATAGGGCTAAACCTTAAACCGCAAACCATATGGAATCCTAAGAAACCCTAAACCCTAAAATCCATTTAAACACCTACAACTATAATACCCGGAAAAAAAACCCTCTAAAACCATGAGCTCTAGAAAAAGCCTTAAACTTAAAATCCTATGCCCTATATTAGGCCTACGTAACCCTAAATATTAAGAAATCCAAATTCTTAAAAATACCTAGGAAATCGTAAAACATTTAAAGACCGTAATCATAAAAATCATGAACATAAAAAAAACCATAAACTCTAAAAAGCTCTTATCCTAAAATCCGAAGCGCTAAATCCTAAACCAAGAAACCCTAAGAAACTCTAACTCCTAAACCGTTATAAACCCTAATACCCTAAAACCTATGATCCTAAACCCTAAACCCTAAAAAATCACTAAGAAAGCCTAAACGCTAAAAATCACTAAGAAAACCTAAACCCTAAAAAACCTAAAAAAAAAAGTTTAAAACCCCTAAACCTAAAGAACCATAAATCCCAAACTCTAAACCTTGAACCCTAAACCCTTATAAATCAGAAGCCCAAAACCCAAATCCTAAGAAAACCCTAAACCCAAAAAAGCACTAAGAAACCCAAAACCCTAAAAAAACAACAAAGAAAAATTTAAAAAACATTTAAATCTAGAAAACCTCTAAAAAATCATAAACCTAACAAACCTAAACCCTATTCTAGAAAAACCCTAAACCTAAAACACTAAACCCTACACACTAAATGACCCAAAATAAACGTAGGAGACCTTAAATGTTCAATTTAAACCCGAAGAAACCTAAATCCTAAGAAAACTAAACACTAAAAAACTACAAAAAAAACTTTAAAAACTCTAAACCTAAAAAATCTTAAACCTAACAAACCTAAACCCAAAACCATAGAAAAACCCTAAACCTAAACACTACACCCTACACCCTAAATGACCCAAAAAAAATCAAGGAGACCTTAATGTTAAACTCAAATCCCTAAGAAACCCAAACCCTAAACCTTAGGGATAAACCCCCAGCCCTAAGCCATATCAAAACTCTAAGAAGCCCTCAATCCTAAAAAATCCTAAATCCTAAGAAGACCTAAACACTAAACACCTTTAAAACATAAACACTAAACCCTACACCCTAAATGAACCAAAAAAAAACCTAGGAGACGTTAAATGTTAAACTCAAATCCTAAGAAAATTGAACCCTAAACCTTAGGGATAAACCCCC
>NW_026027346.1:0-315 GCF_019186545.1 Solanum stenotomum | reverse complement strand
TATATATAACCGAATAGAGCATATTGAATAACGATATAATCTGAACATGATTAAGAAGTGTTTAGGTATTTGGTTAAGGGTTTTTAGGTTAGGGTTTAGACCCTAATTTTTTCTAATAAAAATTCGGTCAATTGTTTTTTTCAATCTAGGATTGTTAAAGATTTTTTAAGATCATTATTGTTTTTCCGATATATGAGCTCCAAGGGCTTAGGACTTGGGCTTTTAGATTAAGGAATTTTCTTAGGGTTTTTAAGGTTTGTTTTCAAGATTTTTAGTTTTAGGTTTTAAAGATTTTAGTGTTTTGCTTTTCTTAGG
>NW_026027345.1:0-229 GCF_019186545.1 Solanum stenotomum | reverse complement strand
CACTAAATTCATCTTCATCTATTTCAAAGCTTTCATCATCAGAACTTGCAAAATAAGGCTCATCACTTCCTAATCTTCCTTCAACACTTATTTTACCTGTTTGAGTTTCATCAAAACCTAAATCTGCTCCAGCTTCACCTACTGGTACCTCTTCAGTATCAGCTGGTACTCTCTCTTTTCTTTTTCTTCTTTGAAAAGATTTTTTTCAGCCCTCAACTCCCTAACCTCT
>NW_026027344.1:0-317 GCF_019186545.1 Solanum stenotomum | reverse complement strand
ATATATATGCTCATATACACTGATATACGCCCAGTGTATAAGCAAAAACGGGAATTGGATTAGCTCAAAATTTGCAGCGAAATTGGCCCAAGAAGGGGCCCAATTTCCTTATTTCTTTTACNTTTACTATTTTAATTGTTTACTTATGCCTGACTAATTTTATTTAACTCTAACCATAGAATATTTTAATTAACCTATTTATATCCCCCAAAAGATGAGCTATATTCTTTATGTCGGTAAAACTTTTTATCAATTCGTGTAATTTATTTGAAAAATCTTTAGTCAAAACTTTTTATCCTTCAATTAATTAACATAGT
>NW_026027343.1:0-317 GCF_019186545.1 Solanum stenotomum | reverse complement strand
CCTCAAAATCACATTTTTTGCGATTTTCAAATTTTGATACGGTTGTTCTAAAATTCAGGTTAGACTCATTTCCCACTCAATTTGACCCCCTGAATAAGAATATGAAGTCGAATTTCCGAAATCATGCACGGATTTTGAGATATATGGAAATTACAATTATAGGTGTTTCCGAAGCACATTTTCGGACATTTTTGGGGTCGTTTCAGATCCTAAACCCTAAACCCAAAAAAATCACTAAGAAAGCCTAAACCCTAAAAATCACTAAGAAAACCTAAACCCTAAAAAACCTAAAAAAAAGTTTAAAACACCTAAACCTA
>NW_026027342.1:0-11901 GCF_019186545.1 Solanum stenotomum | reverse complement strand
TCCAGCCGAAATTGACCGACTAGAGCTTCTTTGACTGCATCGGGAGCATCAAAAACTTGGTCAAGCCTTGAATCGATACCTAGCATACGCATCTGTGGAAGATAGTTGTAAGAAACCAAGTGATCATATAGATCAGCATCAAAATAAGAGTTCTCAAAGAAGCTTATACATGCCTCCTCAGTAATTTGAAAGGGAACACGGCTCTGACTTTTATCTGCTACATTTATAATAGGAACATCAAATGATCGCATATTTCTAAATAACAAGTCACGGTCAGCAGCATCTTGTGTTATAAAGGCCTGCATATGTTAATAAATAAGATAATTGATGAGATGAGAAACAAATTTCAACAACACCAAATCAGATTAGCAGTCTTGATTCTAAAATGCTTTGGTGTCCCTTTTGTATAATCTACAGAAATTTCATTTCTATAAACATACAATATGCCCATGCAAACAACAAAACCATCTTAAGTGAAGTCACAACTTAAATGAGTAAGCAATTGGGGAATATCACTTAACGGTTAAAATAAGATTTTGGTAAAAATACAACACCAATCAATGTTTTCTGCAACCTCAAATCTCATAGCAAAGCACAAATTAAAAAAGGAGTACTTCAATTCATACCCAAAGTATAAACTTTAAAGAAGTGCTTATAAGAATATCTCTGTGAGTACCATGTTCAGATATAGATAAAGTCCAAGAAGGTATCATAAGATATGTGTGTGTGTGTGTGTGTGTGTGTGGGGGGGGGGGGGGGGGGGGGGGGGGGGGGGGGGGGGGGGGGGGGGGGGGGGGGGGGGGGGGGGGGGGGGGGGGGGGGGGGGGGGGGGGGGGGGGGGGGGGGGGGGGGGGGGGGGGGGGGGGGGGGGGGGGGGGGGGGGGGGGGGGGGGGGGGGGGGGGGGGGGGGGGGGGGGGGGGGGGGGGGGGGGGGGGGGGGGGGGGGGGGGGGGGGGGGGGGGGGGGGGGGGGGGGGGGGGGGGGGGGGGGGGGGGGGGGGGGGGGGGGGGGGGGGGGGGGGGGGGGGGGGGGGGGGGGGGGGGGGGGGGGGGGGGGGGGGGGGGGGGGGGGGGGGGGGGGGGGGGGGGGGGGGGGGGGGGGGGGGGGGGGGGGGGGGGGGGGGGGGGGGGGAGAGGAGGGTTGCGAGAGAGAAATATCTGCTTCGGCCACATATACTAGAATTAAAGACACAGATGAAGAAAAATTCTTGTTAATTACCTTCCATATGTATCCTGGTACATCACCCTCTAGGTAATCTGCATGAATCCGATTGGAAACATTGACCTGAGCTTCCATTTCACCAAAGTAGTTAATAACCTTTTAGGTCTATAAGTAGTAGCATAAGCATATTTGTATACCTCAAGAAGAACTGGACCATAGACAGGTTTATTAAATTCATGTTGATGCTCCTGAACCCAATTGTAAGCTTCAAATATCTTTTCAGCACCAGAACTCTGTAAAGCACGTAACCTTTTGTTGTTTGTGTTCTCCATCTCCTTCAATCTGCAGAGGAATGAAAGGATGTGCAAGAATTTACAGTAATTATCTAATGCACAAAACACAGCAACATAATCCTGATATTTACTTATCAGAGCACTGTCTGAATGTTGTCCTATTCCGATCAAGGGTTCTTTCTATTTCTGATTTCTGAGACCTTAGCTCCCGTGCACCATCTTGCAGCTCTAAAATTTTAGAACCCAAACTATCCTGTAGATTTCAACCAGTTCAGCAACAAAAATTTGCATTAGCCAGAGATCAGTTTGCGGTATCTTACATAAAATAAAGCTACAAGACAATAGCTAAAGTAAGGTTTCCTTGAAATTCTATAATTAATGGTCAAATTAGGCATCCTTCGGTACGTAACCTCATGCCTATGGTTGTACTTTAAGCAAGTATGGTACGAGAAGATACAGTAAAGAAAAAAAGAAGCCTACAATTTTATCTCTGGGAGGTTCATAAGGAGGAAGATTTGCAAGTTCCAATTCGGCAGCACTAAGATCCTCTTGAGCTTTTGAAATTCGACGTTGACGAGATTCTTCTTGCTTCCTCAAGTCTTCCATTTCTTTATATTTTCCATTCACTTGAACATCCTTTTATCATAGAAAAAAGTAAAAGTTGGATAGTGTAGAGGAAAAAGAAATAATCAAAATGATTATCTTATTGAGGCTCTGATAGAATACCAAACGGCTATCCTGATCCAGAAGTTTCATACGCTTGTTGGCATTTTCACCCAACAGGCCATTTACTTTTTTGCATTTAGCATCTCGTTCGGCTTTCTCTTGCTTTTTCTCCCTGAGACCAAATTGTTAAATTTAAGGAAAGTCAAAACAAGACATTTAAAAGAAAGAAAAGACGAAAACTCAACTTGAAATGTACTTTTTGATTAGTATCCATTTGAAATCTATTGAAAAAGCAGGGCCCTTAAAAAACTGAATTTTTTAATGTCAAGCAATTGCAAAACTTCACGCAATAAAAAAATGACCTGGATATTGAAATAAAGATACAAAATCTCTAACTCAATCAACAATTTACACGATAAGCTAGCATACTCTATAGGTTCCATGAGTTCATTCAAATTCTCAGCAGCTTCATCCAGCTTCTTTTTGGCATCTTGCTCTTGCCTTTTAGCTTCCATAAACTCGGCCTTCTTAGCATCGTACTTCAGCCATGGCAATTTCTTTTTCATCGTTTCAGCCTATAAACATATTAATAACAGAAATTTTTATTTTTATTTTACTTTTTTGGGGAGATCAGTAGCATATCCTACAAACCATATTAATAGTTGATTAAAGCTCCCACCAAAGTTTAGGAAGAAGCTCCAAACTCACCTGTCCCAGGAGTTGCTCTCTCTGACGAAGACGCTCCACATCTCGTTCAAGTTGAGAATTGACTTCCTTCAGCTGATCCAATGTCTCTCTGCCGCTCTTCACAGTCTAAAATCAATAATGAAATATTTTCATACAGTTTGAATTGTCAAAAAATAAGGCAAGACGTCTTCCTTGTTCACTAATAAATGCTTTGCAGTAAATTTATGAAAGCTTCCACAGATTGGCAAGTAGGAACTAACTCGTTCAGACTTCTTCAGCTCCTCACTTTTGCTTATAAGATCAACATGCTGGACTGGTAGCCGAGGATCACCCACAGCCTTTTCAGTCTCTTCAAGTAGTTGAACAGGAGTTAACTTTGCAAACTCACAAACCCTGTCTTGAGGTAGAAACTGAGGTCCTCCCCATAGAATAAGCATAAATCAGCAACTAGATTATAAAGACAAGGAAGGAAATCTTACAAGAGGGAAGTAAACTCTTTATTTAGTTTAAGGTCTCAAACTTTTTAAGGAAAATATATATGACTAGTTGAAAAGGAAGAGTACCCTACGGTTCCATTTTAAGTTGACATTGTTTCCTTTGGTTTTTCTAAACAGAATGGCATATTTCTTTATTTGTAAACAACTTAACTATAAAATTCCATTTACCCTTAATGACACACTTTCAGGCCACATAAATTCATGGCATGTTTAAAATCAGAAATTTCAAAAATATTTCTTAAACTTAGAGGGTGTTTGGATTGGCTTAAAAGTTGGTCACAGTTTTTGCCTTTTGGAAGTGTTTGACAAATATAAAAACAACTTAAAATAAGTTAGGAAATGTTTGGCAAGGTTAAAAATAACTTAAAATAAGTTTTTTAAAAAAGTAGGCAGGCCCCTACTTTTTATTTTTTGACTTAAAAGTCATTTAAGTTTGACTTATTATTTTTTATTCAAAAGCTACTTTTTTTAAGTCGATCCAAATGGGTTCTTAGTGCTCAATGAAACAATGTCACATAAAATGAAATGGAGGGAGTAATTAAGACAATTAAAAAGATGTCAGGCAGAATAGATCATAACCTTGTCAAATATATTCGGAGCACACCTAAACTTCGCATTGACCTAATTACCCTCCTCAACTTGGTAATTTGATGTCATAAGCCCTTGGACACTAACAACCCATGGATGTGTGACACACGCATTACCACATGGATTTTTTTGTCCATGTGCTTTTTTTAGAATAAAATATATATTTGTACCTTTCTAAGTTCACTAATTATTTAGATCATCTTTTCAGGGCCAATTCTACAAAAAATAAATGGAACAATGATATTTTGACTATAATATTTTTTATTTGGCTAAAGATAATGAAATTCTAATCAAGGCCAGGAAAAGAAGAAGCACACAACTAGAACGAATAATCATTGCATCTAAAGAAGAAATAAATAAAATTTCAACCAAATAGTTTACATATTTGACCTGAGAAAAGAACGAGTGAGCAATTGAAATAAATAGTCTTTGCATGAAAAAAAATACACATTTCTTTCCTTTATGTAGAAAATACTTGTTTGAACTTCATTAATTTGACTAATATAAATAAAGTTCCAACTAAATTTTGTAAATTTGGATCCAAAAAAAGAAAAGAAATATATAGTTGAAACAAATAATCAGTGCATAAGAAAAATAATAAAAAACATATTAAGACTTAAATATGCAATATATTAAGAAAATATATAGAGAAATAAAAAAAAATTGAATAGTAACTTTGTATATTCCTCGAAAGTCAAAAGTCAATACTAAAACTGTACTGGTCAATATTTACAACATGTACTTCAAATCCTACTATATTTTACTAAATTGAGTCTAGTACATCAATTATGGAGAAATACAATTGAAAATAACCACTTGGAAGCTGATTATTTCGATTTTTCTTCCTACCCATGTGCCTAATAGAGAGTGCATTCGCGCTTTGTGCCACATCAGGTCTAGGGAGGTCAAGGCTAAATCAAATTACCAAGTTCACGGGGCTAATTAGGCCAAAGCAAACTTTAGGTGCGCACAAAATAGAACTCGACAAGTTTAGGGGGTCCTGATCTATTCTGCCAGATGTTATAAAAATTGTTTGAAGAGCTAGAGATAAACAAGAAAAAGAGGCAAGCAGATAAAAAGTAAATCTGCTACAACAAAGTCAACATAGACCAGTAGGTGAAAAATGTAAAAATAGAAGGATAGTGAAGAATTTTATGAATATATTGATGGTCTTCCATCATACATACTTCTGCTCATGGCACAAAATGGTGACCAAATAAGACATCAAAATAAGAGACTTTGTGTAGAGCAAATTGGAAGAACTCTAAGCACTCAGTACAACATCCACTTAAGGCCCAAGAGCAAAGTACATGATGTGGTTGGATAAAGAAGGTGCTTCCTAGACCTAAACCTTGAGATTCCCCCAAGTCATGAGAGCAAAAACAGTGCAACTGGACCACATTTGCATGTGGCATATAAGTATATAATTCACATAAAAATTGTCACGTGCATGAAACTTCCAGAGCTAACTCTGGTTCAGAACAACCGTGATCTGCCAACCCAAAATAGTTTGAGAATATAATAGAAGCCAGTAGCAAAACCAAGTGTGATGGTTTTTGTTAACTTTCTTTTTCGTGTAAAGCCAAACATATAGATGATGAGGTTAAGCTCGTAAACCCAATTACTACCATACAAGACTATAGGAATTCCAGGTCCACAAAATGTAAATAGTCCGCACCAGGACTTGAGGGAGCCTAGTTGTTTTAGTCCTCTACTTTATACATGCACAGGCTCCATCTTATTGCTGGATATCAGTAAACCACTTACTGTTTACTTAATAAAAAACAAAGCAACTATGATATGCCATACCATTCTATTTAAATATTCTTACATGTGCATTTGCATGGAGCGTGTTTAAGATTTCATTTCCCAGAATTGTGATTTCACATTTGCATAGCATGTGTTATTAAGAAAATCAGAATACTTTAGAAAAAGAATTCACTAAGTAGATTATAACATATTAAGTAAAAATCCAGCAGACCTCAGTATCAAGTGCTGGATTCTTACTGGATATGGAGGGAAAGGACATGGGGATCTTACAGAAGGTAAGCAATCCATCAGCATCAGTCATGAGACATACAATTCAGGAGGTGCACTATAGGGGAGCTATGAACTAGTTTATCCAGGAAACTAATTGATTTTAATCTCTATCCTTAGTATGCTTAGTTGAATGTTATTGATATGTTGAGATAAGAAAATTGAAGACTAAGGTTTGGGGACTGTCCAGTCTTTGAGTATCTTGTGATGTACATATTCTCTTAGGTAATAAAATGTTTATTATACCAAAAGAAAATATATATAGTAAAAGTCATTCTACGAGAAAAAGAATTTCTGAAGAGTTAATATTGAACTAATAATCCAACTGGATTACTATAGAACTTCACATTTTGTAAAAATAAATAAATTGACAAATTGAAACATTATCCAATTATTTGGAAAACATCTAGTTTTGCTATACTTATCAACAGAAGTGTTGGTGACATACAACCAAAGGAACTGGCTGAGTGGTCACTATATATCAAGAATGTAACATTAAGACAATAAAAGATCATCATAAAGATAATATCCACATGTTACAGCATCAAAATCTTTTCTTCTAAATAAGTTGCAAAATTATCTTTCAATGGGAATTCTCAAAAAATAACTGGAGATCAGTATTTAAATTAGGGGAAATTCCTTAAAACTCCCATTTCACAAACATTCCCATCATGCAAGAAGGGAAGAATTTTCAAAAATGGGAGTTGAGCAAACATGGTTTTGTTAATGTGTTCAGAATTCAGATTTTAGAGGTCCTACTAGTGTGTTTTACTTTTTTTCATTTTTGGGGAGAAAGGGATAGATTAGGGTGCGGATATATAGGTTCCACTGATGTTTTAGCAACATGGCATATTCATCATCTATGCAGACATAGAACTCACTTGAGTCAAATTGTTGACTTGGATATTGAACCTTTGAATTATATCAGTTACGTTCTTCTTTGGCACAGCTTTTCCTGAAACAGAAAAACAAAACATGTAATGACTGCTAAAAGTATCCCACATTAATTTACATTTTCTTTCAACTATTTTAACAATGTCCTGCTGACTCCAAAAAGGTTGAGCTGCCCGAGCCCCGAAGAGAGACATTATTTTACAAAAAAAAAAAAGCAAGAACCTACTTATATTCAAAGAACTTCAACCAAACATATGTAGGAAGTTCCAGTTGAGGAACAGAAAATGCTTTAAGATGATGAGAAAAAAAATTCAACAGGGAACAGAAACAGATTAACTGGAGTGGAAGGTGCAGAAGCTGGTCATCAAACATCCTCCGGTATATATAACAGGTAATAGGAAAAAAAATAATTGTGTCCCATGGCCGGCTTCTGAGGACTAGATTACACCAAATAGAGTTAAAAATAGAAAATAAACAATTAAATCTGCTTCCCTGTTGAGCTCAAAAAGCACTATTGGAAAATTTGATTAAAGCAATATAGACAACTGCAAGCCAACAACATCAAAGTGACAACTTCTGGTCTTCCTCCTAAAGTACCACTAGGACCAAAGTAACAACCTTCCAGTCTACTTCCTGAAAAAATACTGCCAAAGCTTTGAACTAATTACAAATCATTCATACCATTACCAGAAGCAAGAAAAATTCCAATTTCATAAACATGAAACATAACATTTCAATGAAAGAGGGCCAAAATCGCAAACACGATTCACCATGTTTCCATACAAGATGCAACAATTTGAACCTAATTACAGAAGAATATCCATATTTAACATAACTTAAACTGAGAAGAATTCTGGTGTGAATCTTAGCCTTCTAAGCAAATATCACAATGGAAAGAGGAGATCGGGATAGAATAATAAGAGTTGAAAAAGGATAGCAAAGTGAACATGCACAAGCTCCTAAATTTGAAATTTGACAATCAAAAGATAAAGAATTTTCAGACCTGGAAGATGGATAATTCATCTTGGAAAAATTGAGAAAATTCCAAGTAATAGAAGTCTTAATTCACTCGTATTGATAACGCAAGAAGTCATCCACTTGAAACATTAATCTATAAACATTATGTCGTGAAAAGAGTAAAACAGTTCTGAAGAACTTGTATCATTCAAGTCCTCACAAAAATAGAGTTAAACAGTTAATAAATTGAAGCATTTGTTATAGATAACGATTTTTTACCATTAAAAATCCACTCAGACTTGTTCCGCGTATCTATTTTTCGCACAATAGTTAACTGGTCCTCTTTGGTTTCCCCTCTCAAGGAAATCTTGATGTAACCTGATTCTTCCCCGCGTTTCACAAATGCTCCAATACTAGAAGCCCTCCCCAAAAGCTGCAGTTTTACACAATTTGCATCTCAATTAGTATAAGTTCATCCCTGAAATTCACAGGTAATAATTTTTTGATTCCTTCAACTTCTTCTGACCTGAGGCTCACCACCAAGACCGAGTGCTATTGCACAAACTAGAGAACTCTTTCCAGAGCCATTTGGTCCAATTACAAGATTTAATCGGGAGCCTGGTTTGCATGTCAACTTGCTGAATGTCATGAAGTTATGAAGCTCAATCTCAGTTATGTTTCCTGGCATATAATCATCTTTGCCCCTACACATTATAACACAAATATGCAAAATAAGCATCCTAAACAATGAAACCAGTATTCCAATTGAACTCACTAAAAAAATCAAAGCCACAAAGAGTTAGGATCCTTTTGAAACTTAGCAAAACGAACCTCCTCGGTCTATGGCCTATCAGTTTCATCTTGTTGGTGGAAATCATCAGTTCAACAAGTAAACAAGAACTATAACCAGATATATCAGTAAAACGCTTTTTGGAATTGGTTTTACAGATATTCAAGTGAAATTATACAACAAAAGGACGAATAAACCCTAATATTATAACACGCCTGATTTTTTTGCAGAAAAATACCTTAAAAAAGGAAAAGAAGTTATCGATCACAAGAAAAGAGAGAAAGGTCAAAACTTGTATGCAGTGTAAGTGAAACGTTTGTAGTACCTGGTGATTTTGGGGCGTTTGGCCCGATGTTCCGACATTGAAGTAAACGGTAAGGAATGCAGGAAGGAAATCAGAGAAATTACTCGGCGCGAATTCCACGATAGAAAGCTCTCCTAGGGTTTTCTTTGCCGGAGAAAAACTCGCCGGCGACTAGCGAAAGACAGTGGAGAGAAGCAGCCGCTGTGATATGCGAAAGATGATTTTGGCGCCAAAAGAGACTTGGGGAAACGTGTGACCAATGCTTCTAGATGCGGCTCTGTCTATTCTTCTGGGGCCCAAATATTCCTGCGTGTCAAAGGATTATTGGTGGTATTTTTATAAAGAAAATGTTTTGTAAAGATGTTGTAAAAAAGTAGGAGTACTAAAAAAGTTTTTTTTTAAGTTAATAAATATTTGAAAATAAATTTTTAATTGGTGTTTTTTATAAAGAAACTTTTTTGCAAAGATGTTGAAAAAAGTAGTACTAGAAAAAGTTTTTTAAGTTAATCAATATTTGAAAATAAATTTTTAAATTTTAAAAAAAAATTGTTAAATTTTATAGGTTAATAAATATTTGAAATATAATATATTCTAAAATATCATCATCAAATGCTAGCGAAATTTAAATTTTACTTTTTCGAAATTAAAAAATTATTTGTCAAAATGTATAAACCTAATAAAAATGTTATAGAAAACTTAAACAGCTTTATAATTCAAACTTTATTTTTCCAAAATTGTTAGTAGTAGTACATTTAAAATGATTATAATTTACTAATTTATTTTGATAGATATTTAAAATGTCCATAACAAAAAAAAAAAATTACTTTAAAATTGTGTTAAAGGCGGTGAGCTCATTAGGTGAGTTAACACAACATGATATTTTTACTTATTTTAGAAGAAACTTTGAGAAAAATTTAAAAGATACACTAGGCTTGTTATGATAAGTATTAGGTAGGACATTTTCACGCATAAATTACAATATAACCTTGACTGAATTAAGTCGTAGTAAACGTTTTGTTTTTATTTTTGATATTGTTTTTTTTTTTTTTAAATAACAAAGATTAATAACAATAAAAAAAAACATCTTGTGTGGAAAGTAAATTTCTCTAATATTCTAATTTCATATTATCTCACGCATTATGTTTTATATGTTTTTAAAGAATCATCTTACACTCCCATAAGCTCAACTTTATACCTTTTATTTTGCAAGCTAACCTATTTAGAGCTCACATGATAATCACAACTTGTGAATTTACGTTTATATAGAGTTTTTAAGTACCAAATCTTCTTAATGCCCGAAATTGATTTCACTATCAATAATTAATCACACAATTTAGTTATACCATACGAGATAATACACATCACACTTATTTCATCATGACATTTATAAATTTTGTTAATCTTTTAATATCAAAAGTCTAACGTAAAATGATTATTATGAAAGGAATCAATCCATAAATCTATTCCTAAGATTACTACTAATTTGTTTCCTTTTCCGCTTTAGTAATTAACCATAAGTTTCTTCACATTGTGTGGAGCCTGTGGACAACTTTCTGTGGCACGTGTTTTTTAGTTAAATAAAAAACGGCATGATTTTAAAACAACAAGCGTTTGTAGTCCAACGGTTAGGATAATTGCCTTCCAAGCAATAGACCCGGGTTCGACTCCCGGCAGACGCATCCCTTTTTTTTCCTTTCGATTATTATGTTCTTTTATTCAATCTGTGGAAAATGTTAGTTGCTGGTATATTTTCACTTTTAGTGAACACTGTTGAGCTATATGAGATAGAAGCATTCGGTTCTCCGAAAATCTGGAGCAATAATCCAAGGTTTTCAGAATTTTATGTTTTAATGCTAGCTTCAAAAGTTTGATAACTTGGCTATACATGTATCACAAGTATGGTATGACAACATTCATTCTGACTTGTGCAGAGCATGAAGAATATACAAGGAAGCAGAGGACAGGAAAATACACACAGAGTAGCTCAATAGATCAGCACCAGTGGCTATAGGGACCATCTTGCTCCTCTCGAACATCTTGACTAGAAGGATCATAACAATTACATGTCCAACTTTGGTTTTAAGTTCATCAAGCGAACTGATCTTCATCCATTTTGGCCTCTCCTGCATAGCACCATCAACTGAATATTCAAACCAGAGAACTAAACAGATAACTCTATACCTACAGGCTACAATTGCACATACGTTTTGTGTTTGATGCATGCTAGATGCACTCACAACTCATAACAGTAAATTACAAAAGAAGTAATGTTGCTTCCTGAAACTTACACTTCTTATGATTACAACAATCTTCAGCCAAACAGAATGCATTGTAGTTCTGAGAGTACCACAATCTTTAGCAGACTACTAGCAAGTTTAAACAATTCTTAAGTAACCAGCATCATTTATGTCATCTCTAATTTTCTTTGTCAAGTAATCAAACAGGAATGAACACACTGAAGTTTATGAGGAAGGCAACAATATGTAGTGGAAGTATAAGAACCATTAAGATTTGCGCGAAAACAGTTTTGGGAAAGCAATAGTGTACATAAGAAGATCCAGAGTGCACTATACCTTCAGAGCAAACATCCCAAACAAGGAAGAATGCTTGAGGGCACGGTCGGCAGTTGGACTCCCATCAGCAGAGAAATCAGTGATAAACAATCCATACAAGCCCATCCCGAATATGAACATCACGGTCCCAGCAAGATAAACATCTGCATTAAGAGGAAAATAAACTCAGGATCACTAAAGGAACACTAAAAGTTCAGATGTAAACAATGTACTCTATCACCCTGCTTGACATTCTAATACAGTTCTAAAGTGCTGATAAGCTTTTATCTCAAAATCAAAATATCGGTGCAATCATTGAATGTCTCCCCTCACTGAGGTACCTCTTCTACGATTTTTCTGATTACAAGCATGATGATCTTTATGTTAGGACCGAAATAAATAGGTGTAATGCGGAAGCTAGCAAAGCAAACCTTGGAAGACCACGAGTAAGAAGACAAACGAGAAACACACCAAA
>NW_026027341.1:0-870 GCF_019186545.1 Solanum stenotomum | reverse complement strand
GGCGGAGGAGCAAATCGCCACTATGCAAACACCAGTCACCATGAGCAAGAGAACTCTCCAAATGTTGTCACTGGTATAATCAAAGTCTTCGCTTTTGATGTGTATGCTTTGCTAGATCCAGGAGCAAGTTTATCCTTTGTAACTCCTTACGTTGCAAATAAATTTGATGTTCTTCCTGAAAGATTTTGTGAACCCTTTTGTGTTTCTACACCTGTTGGGGAGTTTATTCTAGCAGAAAGAGTTTATCATGATTGTCATGTTTCCATCAATCACAAGAGCACCATGGCTGATTTGGTTGAGTTAGACATGGTAGATTTCGATGTCATTTTAGGTATGGATTGGCTTTATGCTTGTTATCCATCGATAGATTGTAGAACTCGAGCAGTCAAGTTTCAGTTTCCGAGTGAGCCAGTCATAGAGTGGAGTAGCAGTTCAGCAGTGCCTAAGGGTCATTTTATTTCATACCTTAAGGCGAGAAAATTAGTTTCGAAGGGTTGTATCTATCACTTAGTCCGAGTTAATGACTCTAGTGTTGAGACACCTCATTTTCAATCAGTTTCTATAGTAAGAGAGTTTCCAGAAGTTTTTCCTGATGATCTACCCGGAATTCCTCCTGAGAGAGAAATAGAGTTCGGCATAGATCTCATTCCAGATACTCGTCCTATCTCTATTCCGCCATATAGAATGGCACGAGCAGAGTTGAAAGAGTTAAAAGAGCAGTCGAAAGATCTCCTAGATAAGGGTTTCATTCGACCAAGTGTCTCACCTTGGGGCGCGCAGGGGATGCGTTTCAGTTTACTAAGGGATGAAGAATATAGAGAAGACCCTTCTATTTATACCTAGCTCTCCTGATATATATAGTTAGTGCCA
>NW_026027340.1:0-562 GCF_019186545.1 Solanum stenotomum | reverse complement strand
GCATTCTTTTTAGCCGTTACGAAAGCTCTCGAAGAAAAAGTCTCTTCAGGCACTCCCAAAAGAAAAGAGAGAATTCATTTTAGCCTCTGAGCGAGGATACTCCAACAAGAGGAGCCTAACCAGGCCCTTGAAATAACAACCCATGGGGTAGTCACAGCAGGAGAAGCACCCCTAAACCCCTGAGATCACTCGATCCCGACCGGTTAATCTCCTGCCATTACTATCTCGTGCGCGAAGGGTTGCTCATGCTTCCCAAACGTCACACATTTTTTAGGTCATTAGTCAACAGCTCCCTGGATAGAGAAATAGGGGTGACTTCACATTTTTGGGCTACAACTTCGCCGAGCCGACTAGCATCCCTTTTCACTGTGTATTTTTCAAACAGAGAAGATGACTATAGGATCAAATTCGCTCTTCAAGAAACTGCTCGTCCTATACCTTCTGCCTGTCTCATATGTGTGGAACTTGGTCCACCTGAGTACCTTAGTGGTGTCACTCATAGATCAACAAATCCGCACATTTAAAGTCTTGTCGAGGATTTTTTCTGCAAGGCCTTCGTATG
>NW_026027339.1:0-926 GCF_019186545.1 Solanum stenotomum | reverse complement strand
TGTGCGATGGAGCCCAAATGTGTACCCGACATGACTTATTTGAGCTAATGTTGGCCAATTTTAGGCCGTTACTTTTTATTCCATTATCTTAGGGCGTCGGCCACGTTTGGCCATTAGATTTCTTCCACGTTTTATGCTAAGTCCCCCTCAACCTCTATATAAAGACACCCCTTCACACTTAAGAAAAACCAAGAAAAGAAAGAACCAGAAAAATACACAACATATTCCCCTTCCCAATGTTCAGAAAAACCATCTCCCTTATTCAATCCAAAAAATCCTAAAAATCCCTCTTGTAATATCCAGCTTGTAAAAAAGTTTGTTTTAAGTGTGTAAGAGTCAGTCGGGGTTCCCGAAAGGGAAACCTCTCTCAGTCTAAGTCATGTAAGTCTTTATGGTTCCTGTATTTTCCCTAAAAATATACGTAAATTATGTTTGTTTGTTTTAAATTAATGTTAAGTATGTAAATATATTTTTAAAACTACCCTTAGTATATGGTTAGACTTTTAACTTCTTAATAACAACGATGGATTAACCTGTAAATTCCTAGGATATTTCTAAGACCTTAAAAAAGTCCGCAACATTCACAGGACGTCTTATTGGTCGTTTCCGGGGTGGGGTTAATGAAGAAGTTTTTAAGAATACAGGTTAAAAGGAACAGATGAACGGGGTAGTAACTTAAAAAAAAAAAGGAAAAACAGGACACATATAAGATAAACATGACCAGACACGAGTAAGAGGGAGTACTGAGTAGGATTTACAAAAATCTGAATTTCTGCTATTCTGCTATTTTGCCGATTTCTGCTATACAATAAATCTGTCTGTATTTTCTCTGTCTCTATTAAAGTAAAGTTTGTTTGCATTAGTTGTATTTTCTGTATTTATTGGTATCAGTATTTACTGTATTTTCTGTATTTTTTGTATCTTCT
>NW_026027338.1:0-264 GCF_019186545.1 Solanum stenotomum | reverse complement strand
GCGCTTCACACCCATAATTAAGAACTTACGCGGACATAATTCCCAAGGCTCTTGGCACATTTGTCACTCGGATTGGAAAGCCGCTTCCGATAGAGACCAAAAAATTTCTGGAAGCAAAACTGAAACCGACAAACCTAGGAAAAACCCACATGCCTTCTGATAGGGGTGTGGTTTGATTGTGGCGGGAGTCGCTCCTCTGCTCGCGTCCTAAGAGTTTGGCACTCCTCTTCGGACTGTGTCCCAGTTCGCTGCTAAGAAAAGTTC
>NW_026027337.1:0-699 GCF_019186545.1 Solanum stenotomum | reverse complement strand
ATACACTTAGGAAAGAACGAATACCTCAAGGACCTGAATAGTACGCTATGACTGACCATCCGTCTGTGGGTGAAATGCTGTGCTAAGGTGGACACGGGTTCCCAACTCCTCCTGAAAAGCCCTTCAAAAGCTGGAAGTGAACTGTGAACCCCGATCTGAAATGATAGAAACAGGCACACCATGAAGACGAACTACCTCCCGAATATAGATACAAGCCAACCTCTCAGCACTGAAGGTAGTATGAACAGGAAGGAAGTGTGCTGAATTGGTCAATCGATCCACGATGACCCAAATGCTGTCAACACCTCTAGAAGTCCGAGGCAACCCCACAACGAAGTCCATAGTGATACGCTCCCACTTCCACTCTGGAATGGGTAATCTCTGGAGCTCGCCACCAGGCCTCAAATGCTCGGCCTTTACCTGCTGGAAGCACAAGCAGCGAGAAACAAAGTCAACAATATCTCTCCTCATGCCACTTCACCAGTAATGCTGCCTCAAATCACGATACATCTTCGCTATGCCCGGATGGATAGAGTATCTAGACTCATGGGCCTCAGAAAGTATCAACTGTATCAAATCTCCAACTCTCGGAACACAGATGCGGCCAAGTTCTCAAAGTGTGAGTTTTGGCTTGATTCAGTAGCCTTCTTGGGGCACGTGGTGTCCAAGTAGGGTATTAGGGTTTATCCGGCGAAGATT
>NW_026027336.1:0-971 GCF_019186545.1 Solanum stenotomum | reverse complement strand
CCCTTTCTATATATTTTTAAATAAAACAGAAATGGCGACTTTCGCTGGGGATTTAATTAAGTTCTAACCATAAGATTTGACTTGTTTGACTAATTGTATTAATTGCTAAATTGTTCATCTGCTCTCAACGTGTTTAATTTGTTATAACTGTCATTGCATTCATGGCATCTTCTCTTGTATGAATAGTATATTAAAGGACGGTTTTGCGGAACCGCAACCGGACTTTTTTATACTCAACCCTTTTCCGGAATGATCGACAATTTATTGGTTCGTCATGCGTCCAATGGTTGTCGTGAATTCCAGCCTAAGTTGTCCACTTGGGTTCCCGGTCTTTCAAAAGCCACTCTTAGTCAACTAGCGTAGAGCGAAACCAAATCCCAACTTTTAGCGCATGTTGAACTAAGTTGACCCAACACCCAAGGCGTGTTAGGCCCATTGAAGCCCACCTTGTGTCTATTTGGCCCATCTTGCCAATAAAGAGACAATCATATTTATGTGTTAATTGAAGGATGTATATGTACTTTTAAAACAAATCAATTATCTAATGGGGGCAGGGGAAACTTACCTTTATCTGTTTTTTTTTAGAATGAATCCAGTACATGAGCCTCTGAGAACCCGAATAGTGACAATACCTGATCCATATCTCCAAGTTTGGTGGAAGTTCATGAACAATGGGGACAAGAGAAAAGTTCAAAGACACATAGGCAATCTCTCGTCATTGATGGAAATGGTGGCTTGGCCCGGTTTAATTGGAACAATGGTAAAGTTTTGGGACAGTGACAATATGGTATTTCGGTTTGGGGAAGTGGAAATGACGCCGACTATTGAAGAAGTCATGGCAAGTTATGAAAGTGTTGGCATGTGCAACAAAAGAAGGTTCCAACCCGATACAGATCTCCTTTTCCCAAAAACATGGGATTTTGCCGAAATTAAAGAAAAGTTATCACTCGTCAAAGCTGATTGGATGGACA
>NW_026027335.1:0-589 GCF_019186545.1 Solanum stenotomum | reverse complement strand
TCACAAAGAATTATGTGTATCAAAAGCATGCTCATCCCAATCCATTTGCCAAGTTATTGGCTATAGGTCTTGCGTTGCTTGAGGAAGACAAATGGGCCAAACACAGAAAAATCATCAATCCTGCTTTCCATGTTGAGAAGTTAAAGGTTATATTCACTTCATATTCTTATTACTACTAAATTTAGCAAATATTGGTGAAGTTAAAGGTTATATTCACTTCAATACATGTAGCTCTACTACTGATAACTAGTACTGGTTTTTGAGATTAATTTGTTTTGTACAGCATATGTTGCCAGCGTTTTATCAGAGTTGTAGTGAAATGATAAGCAAATGGGAGGAGATTATTCCAAAGGAAACATCAGTCGAGCTCGATGTATGGCCAGACCTTCAATTAATGACAGGTGAAGTCATTTCTCGAACTGCATTTGGGAGTAGCTATGAGGAAGGGAGAATAGTATTTGAACTTCAGAGAGAACAAGCTGAGTATGTAATAGACATAACTCGTTCAGTTTATATACCAGGAACATGGTATAACAATTTATTTGTGAAATTTCTACATATTATGGAAAATCACATGTTCATTACTTTC
>NW_026027334.1:0-325 GCF_019186545.1 Solanum stenotomum | reverse complement strand
CATCCCAACTACCTTTCAACTCCAATAGACAAGCTCTAAGCATATCCTCCAAGGTTTGAATTGTTCTTTCGGCTTGGCCATCCGTTTGAGGGTGGAAGGCCGTGCTAAGCTTTACCTTTGTACCAAGACCCCTTTGGAATGACCTCCAAAAGTGAGAAGTGAATTGGGCACCACGATCCGAGATGATAGACAAAGGAATCCCATGCAACCTTACCAATTCATGAATGTACAACTTGGCATACTCTTCAGCCCCGTAAGTAGTTTTAACCGGTAGGAAATGAGCCGACTTTGTCATCTAATCAACCACCACCCAAACCGAATCAAA
>NW_026027333.1:0-597 GCF_019186545.1 Solanum stenotomum | reverse complement strand
AATACCGTAAACTCACGGTATATCAAAACCCTCAACTTAAATTCGTTGTTTGCCCTTAAGCGACGCACTAGAACTCTAAACGACACTTGTATAGAAGCAAGCATTTCTAACTCAAGCAATCACATGGCTCTCTACCTCCTCATTGTTCGGGTGCACATTCATTCTCTTAGACTCGACAAGCCAACTCATGTGGATCACATCATGACACAGACCAACCAACTGACACACAACAGACACCTTCTCACTTTACCCAGGTACCAAATTTCCAACGATGTAACCAGTGCCCTCACTTCAAACGAAATCCTCTTTTTGCAAAAATTTAATTTCATTCATGGTACAAGGATTTATTCAACACTCACACTCAGAAATGATTTCAACTACAGTTAGTGCTTACTGCCATAAGCTTGCCCTTATTTTCACTGCTCAGACTCTTCAAACTAGACTCCAGGATCACTATAGGACTTTATTGGCTTGTAACGTAGGCTCAGGGTCAGGTATGGTACATTTGGGTACTGTTTAGTGACTTTCTGCCCTCCTTGTCATTACACTAGGCTTTTAACCTCTTTTTTCCCTATTTTCGTCATATTATTGTTTTAC
>NW_026027332.1:0-248 GCF_019186545.1 Solanum stenotomum | reverse complement strand
ATGAAGACTCTAGAATCGATAGGCTAGTAGCATTCAATTCTTAATGAGTCAATATACCATGAATTGATAGGCTAGTGGCATTCCTTTCATGAGTATAAGAATGAAATGAGGGGCCATGAATCGATAGACTAGTGGCATTCTTTTCATGAGGACCCTAGAGCTATCCTTGAATGTACCATGGTTAGATAGGCTTATTGTATTCCTTCCTTGGTAATGATGTATCATGGGTCGATAGGCCAATGTCATTT
>NW_026027331.1:0-225 GCF_019186545.1 Solanum stenotomum | reverse complement strand
ATGTCATTCCCAAATGCAAGCATTTACAGTTGACACAGAAAAGTCTCCAACATTCAGGACCTGCCCTAATCGAATATTCCCTTAGATCATAAACCAGTGTACCCATACAATCTATAAAACGACAATCAATAACTATTGGTGAAGCTAGAACTTTCGTTAGTCGAATAGTATATCTTACTCGCTTAAGGAAATAAACCGACATTATTGAATCGATATCTAAAATTC
>NW_026027330.1:0-265 GCF_019186545.1 Solanum stenotomum | reverse complement strand
TCATTATACAGATCATCTCGTTAATATGCTATCTATCGGGTATGATTATGCATTTTGCCTATGATGTCCATCTATTGTTGCATTGCATTGCATTGCATCTCATATACTTAGTACATTCAAACGTACTAATGCATACTCTATGTCTATATGATGTCACCATGTAGGGACCGGAGCACCGCTTGACCATCCCCCTCCGCGTGGCTAATACGATTTTCTATCGACGTTATTGGTGAGTCCTCCATTCCGGGGACGTTGCTTCTGATCT
>NW_026027329.1:0-940 GCF_019186545.1 Solanum stenotomum | reverse complement strand
TTTGACTCAATATTTTTTTTGAAACCTCATATATTCTCGAGATCTATATGAGGAACCCATCGCCTTTGTCTGAATTTCCTTTTATTTTTTTCATCATATTTCCGCTCGCGCGTAAGAATCAGTAAAACGCGTTTTTTGGGAAATTGGCATGCGCAAACCGCCTTGTGGCAGTTCGGTTGCGTAGATCTCGAAAAAATACGCGGATTCAAAAAAAAAATCGCCTGAAACGGATAACCGAGGACGGAGTTATGGCCGTTTGAAGTTTCCTAAATTCAAAGCCACCTTCCACCTTTAAGACGCTGAATTTCAGACGGCCGTAACTTTCGGCTCGAACGTCCGTTTGACGCAATCTTTATTTTGAAACCTCGTATTTTCTCGAGATCTATATGAGGAACCCATCGCCTCTGTATGAATTTCCTTTTATTTTGTTCAACATATTTCCGCTCGCGCGTAAGAATCAGTAAAACGCGTTTCTGGGAAAATCGGCACGCGGAAACTGACTTTAGACATTTTGGTTGCGTAGATCTCAAAAAAATACGCAGATTCAAAAAATAGATCGCCTGAAACGGAAACCCGAGGCCCGAGTTATGGCCGTTTGAAGTTTCCTAAATTCAAAGCCACCTTGCACCTTCAAGATGCTGAATTTCAAACGGCCGTAACTTTCGGCTCGAACGTCCGTTTGACGCAATATTTTTTTTGAAACCTCGTATTTTCTTGAGATCTATATGAGTAACCCATCGCCTTTGTCTGAATTTCCTTTTATTTTTTTCATCATATTTCCGATCGCGCGTAAGAATCAGTAAAACGCATTTTTGGGGAAATTAGCACGCGCAAACCGCCTTTAGGCAGTTCGGTTGCGTAGATCTCGAAAAAATACGCGGATTCAAAAAAAAAATCGCCTGAAACGGATAACCGAGGCCTGAGTTATGGCCATTTGAAG
>NW_026027328.1:0-1092 GCF_019186545.1 Solanum stenotomum | reverse complement strand
TTTTTCCTTGATTTTTTATTTTTATTTTCGACTCATTACTTTTATTCCTGAAGAATAGGAATCCCATTAGTGGCCATACATAATGTACCACTATTTTGTAATATTAAACTACAATATTTGCAAATTTTTGTTAGGTTCTATTTTAAAATTGTTTTAAGTAATTTATACCTATAAAAAATAAATTTCCATTTTAGAAAAAATCAAATAAAAAATCAATTACAAGTTACAACGACTTCCAAATTATTAATTTTCTAAGTTCCAACTTTCAATACTCTTCTTAAATATTTCTTTGAAGTTTGAGTATCAATTTAATGTCATTCCAATTCAATTATTTATATAGTTTTTTTAAATAAGCTTAAAATTAAATAAATCGCTTAATAGGTAGTTGAGTAATTTCCTAGAAAGCCTTGTAAATAGCTCAAACAGATAAATTGCAGAGCGAATGATTGTAATAAAAATGTAATGTACTTTTAAAGAGCCGTCAACATAACACTTAATAAAACCTGGTGACAGGTAATGAAGCGATGAGATCTCAATAAGTTATGTCGCATTTGAAAATCGATACAAAAATAATATATTGTTGACGATCTTTGGTACAATTAAAAAAAAAATATGACATCTGAATTCTACATCTATTAAAAACATGATAATGTTAGTTTTTTGGACCCTTAGTCCAGAGTACAAACACTAGAAAATGTCACACATTTAAAAATTAATGGGTGTTGTACCTTAAACTCCAATATTATCAGACATTTTGATACACTTAACATATCTTAAATTTAAGATCACAAGTCAAATTTTTTTATTATATTCTAAAACTCCGGATCAAATCGTAACAAGACAAATAAATTGAAACACACGGAATAAATGTAATTGTCACACATCATATAACTTCCTATTGCAAACATTCCAAAAAATTTCCCCTATAAATAGACAACTTAGGTACTCAAGCTAATATCATTCCACAAAAAATGAATCTATTGTATTGAGTTCCATCAAGAAATTAAAATATGATTTTTTTCGACCTTGGGATCATTTTATCCGGAGTCTCTTCAGAGGAATACAACTAAGTTTTTATTTTTATTTTTTATG
>NW_026027327.1:0-512 GCF_019186545.1 Solanum stenotomum | reverse complement strand
TGATGTGTGACACTTTTGTCTTTCCTATGAGTATATAGGTAGAAGATTAAAATACACAATTGAGTTTTGAGAGATAAGGATAGCTAGGTAAGTGGTGAGGAATTTTAGGAGATGCTTTAGATTAGTTTTTGTTTTCAATCATTACTTTTTTTGAAAAAAAATTATCTACGTATTTATAGCTATGTCTTTGTTAATGTTTTTCTTTTTCTTATTTTTTCATTAATTATTTTATTTTTTTATTTATTTTGTAGCATGAGATTTTAAATTTTTTTCCAAATAGTTAATTTTGTTGTTTATTAATTTTTTCTTTTGTTTTAATTTTGTTCTAAAACTACCAAATGACTTGATATTAGAATCGATTTTTGCACATTATTGTTGTATTATCTAATTATTTCAATTTTAAAATATTATTTATCAACCTTGATCTCATTGGTCATTTCTTCAAATGTAAATATTACCTTATACAAAGGAAACTAATAGTAAATTTGAAGCTCTAAATAATATATGATTTG
>NW_026027326.1:0-212 GCF_019186545.1 Solanum stenotomum | reverse complement strand
AATTTCTCCGGCATGATTCCAAGCACCACAGGGAAATGTTTGCAACACAATTCATTTGAAGGGTCCATCCCGTACTTAGCTGACTTACAAAACCTACGGGAGCTAGACCTTTCAAGAAACAACTTATCAGGAGAAATTCCACCTTGGACTATGAATCTTTCCTCCCTACTGTACCTGAATCTTCCAGACAACAATTTAGAGGGTGAGGTTCC
>NW_026027325.1:0-327 GCF_019186545.1 Solanum stenotomum | reverse complement strand
GTAATTATGCAACCAAACCAGTGAACAGCCTACAACAACACCTTTACATTCATAACATGATCACATTATCTTCATTGAATTCTCATTCGTATAATGTCATGATAACACTCCAATTTCTCATACTATGTCTTTAAGGCCATAAGCCTCACATACCAATACACCAACAATACACCATAAAATAAGCATGGGTAATGACATACTTCAACAATCTAAAGACCTTTAAACAAGTTTGATTCATATACATTCATTATCTAGCAACCCACTTCATAAAGGCATAAACTGGGAATAGAGAGAAATCATGGTTCATGGAGTATTTTCATCTTAAAT
>NW_026027324.1:0-30628 GCF_019186545.1 Solanum stenotomum | reverse complement strand
ATGTTAGAATTAGGGAGAACGTTGAACTCGTGGCCTATCTAGATGATGTAATGAACTGGTCTGGTGGGGAACGTTTCAGCTGTATCCATGAAAATATTTCCAACTGTGCGGAAATCGCACTTCATGAACATTAAACAAGTAGTCAACTTTTCCCCTAGTAATATTAAAAATAAAAAATACAACTCCTAAAAAATGACTTATTACTAATTTTCCTTTTTATCTCCTCCTAATACTAATAGAAAACCTTTCTTTTGAGGATACCAAACGCCCTGAAGTCATAAATAAAACCAACACAAATTGATGAATAATGGTAGGGTTTTTAGACATTATAAAAAATTTAAAAATAAAAAGGGCGTCCAACTTTTAGGGCTAAGTGTAAAGATGAATTCATCAAGATATAATCATTGAAATTTTTTTCATGGCTTCCAGCTAAGTCTTTAATGCATTTCAAGTGTGTTACAAAATTCTTTAATTCTCTTGTTTTCGAATCAGATTTTACAGATATACATAGATATGGATCTCTGACCCGTCCCAGTGGTACAAAATTCCTTTTGCACGGCAGTAAATTCTATTACACTCCTGATCAGCAAAAAAACTCTGCCTCAATTCTTCAAGTTGAGTGTTTTGGTGAACTCTCCTTTCATATCCATGTAGATTCTCTTTTGAATTGTGTTAACAATTTAGTTTTAATTTGGGAACCACTATCTGTGCAACCTGCTACAATTTTAAACCCAAGTACAAGAGAAGTCAGATTTCTTCCCAACCTAAAAGAAGGTTTTCTTGGTGTCACTATTCATTAGATTTTGAGCCAGAAGAAAACAAGTACAAAGTTCTTTCGACAACAGCATATGTGCAAAAAGGTTACACAAAAAACAGGGTTTTCACTTTAGGCATAGACAAGTCATGGAGAGAGACTAAAAACATTCACTCTCCTATTCTGTGCAAGCCCGGGATTTGCATCAATGGAGTTATCTATATGTTTGTTTTGCATAGAGGACTCTTGCTATAGCTGTATTTGATGTTAAAACTGAAATTTCCAAACTTATTGACTTGGGGGATCCCTCACACGGGTGGTCTTTTGAGTTTATAGAGTTGAAGGGTAAACTAGTTGTCATTGATTATGGAACACGTTTACATGAATATATCCACTTGCTTGTTTAGAACAAACTCGAAATGAAGAAGAATGGAAGAGTCATATCATCCAGTTGCCTTCAACATGGAATACTTTAACATTTAGGGGCATGCAACAAGGAGTCAAACCCGATGACATATTATCATGCACGTCTTGTGATGATGAGATTTTATTTATCACGAATTTAAAGTCAGGTACTTCATGTTTGTGTTATGATGTTACGAGAAACAATTGGAGAAAATTAGAAATTAAGGGGCTTCCTAAGAACCACAACATCGAAGGCATTTTTAGTTATGTAGAAAGACTAGGTATGTAGAAATAAGTATCTTTCCATTTGAGATTTTTTGCAATTCATATGTTGTTTTTTTTGCATCTGGATATCAAGCTTAAAGGTTTTGGTGTAAAATTAGCATCTCAATAAAAGTATATGTTTAATTATAGATTATGATTTTATTGTTTTGTTTTATTAATGTCAAATACCTATGTACAACATACACATATGAGAACAGTGTGGCTAACTTCAGTGTCAACTACAACAACCAAGAGTATCGCAAAATCTGGGCTTTGGGTTTGGCATAATGCATTATATAATTGTTTGTTTGTTCACTAGTAACGAGTCAAAGAAGTAAAATTTCTTCACTAGTAAACCTGTAACTACATATTCTTAATTATACAAAACTCTACTTTGTCGATCCTGATTTTTTTCCTCTTTTTTTATAAACGAGAAATCCCCTAGGGCTGGTGGTGCACGTTTCAGCTAACATGTAATGGTGTGGGAAGCGCAGTAGTCTACAATTTTTCCCCTAGTAATCCCCTAGTTTAACTTGTTTTTCTACAACAACAACCTGGTACAACATAAACATTTTTCTGTTTCGTTATACTATAGAGTTAATGGTAAAACATTATACCCAAATTATCACTTTCTTTGATGTTGAGTTGGCCTACACCCCCCTGTTGTCGATTGAGAACAAGTATATGGCCTGAAAATTTTGACGGCGATAAATTTCTTTTAGGAGTAGCTATAACTGAAATCTCACAAATAGAATCTAGTTCTGGCAATTTGTCAGAACAGTTCTGATTACTAGTAAAATATAGTTATATAGACTTCATTGATTTTTTAAAATAATCTGAGCAAGTAATTCTCATGGCTTCCGGTCAACTCGTTAAGCGTCTCCAAATCAGATTTTAATCTCTTGTTTCCGAATCAGATATTAGTGATATCCATAGATTCATCCTGGTGGAACAAAATTCTCAAATAATTCTCTCCATGACGAGAGATGTTTCTACACAGCTGAGCAAAGGATGATGGAAAAGTCTCTATCTTTGTTTTTCAAACTGAGAATTTTGATGGACTCTGCTGTTATTCAGATTCTTGGTTGGATAGCGTTAATGGTTTATTTTGCGTTTGGAAACCCTCATCTGCTGCAATTTTCAATCCCAGTACAAAAGAAGTAAAATTTCCTCCCAATCTAAATAACAATTCTGTTAGCAATAACTATTCATTAGATTTTGAGCCTGAAGAAAAAAGTACTAAGTTGTTTTGATTAACAAAACATGTTCAAGAAGGTTACACAAAACACTGGGTTTTGACTTTAGGCAGAGACGAGTCATGGAGAGAGATTCAGACCGTTTCCCCTTATACTTTGTACTGTCGTCAGGGTGTTTGCCTATGAGATCCTAGCACTTCACTCTCTTGAACCATTTCATTATCATAGATGAAACCATCAGTGAAGTTGCACACCTTACGCCTAAGCAACCTTGGCCTTCACCAATTTTGATATTTAGAGCTCCTCGTTATTTTAAAAGGAAAAGGTCCTGATATACCTCTAGAGATGGCAATGGGGCGGGGCGGGGTGGGTTTAAGGGTATGTGGGGTGGGGCGGGTTTAAGGTTGTGTGGTGCGGGGAGGATTGAAGTGAGTTTTTTAAAAATTAATGTGGGGCGGGGTGGGTTGCGGATATTTGTGATTTTATGTGGGTTCAAACTTAATTTTAACTTTTTACATGTTATAAAAGTGATAAAACATTATTTATTAAGATAATTTCATTAAAGCTACTAAAATATTCAAGATAATAAATGAAAATGGTTCAATAAAAAATAATACAACTTCTTACATATTTCTCAATTGACTTCTAAAAAATAAAATTTTAAGTCACTATCCTATTAAATTAATACAACTTAATGAAAAAATGAATTTATTTTTATGAATTTTATTTTTAGTATCAAACATAATTAGAAAAAAAAAATGTTAAAAAAATTATGCGGGGCAGGTTCATGCGGGGCGGGGTGGTTGGGGCGGGTTGAAAATGAAAAGAGTTGTTATGCGGGGCGGGGCGGGCCGGATTAAAAATTTTGCGGGTTAAGTTCAACCCGCACCGCCCCCGCCCTACACCGCCCCATTGCCATCCTTATATACCTCTCAATTTTGCTATTAAAAGTTGATATATCCTTGTTATGAAATTGACTCATATATATTGGCTATTGTTATAATCACATATACCATTTTCCTCTGATGGAAGTGAAAAAATATTTTTTATTAAATTAAAAATAATCTAGTAGAGGTAATTTTTTTCTATTGACTATTTTATTCATCTACTAATTTGGATTTATTATTTTAAAGGTCAAATTTATTTATTTTCATTTAATTTTCTTATTAAATTAATAATAAATGCACCATTTTTTCTTACAAATATAAAACTAAGTTACAATATAACCTCAATTATTTTTTGGAACTTTTTAAACTTTTTTCATTTACACTTCTTTCTATTTATTTCTCTTATTTTTACACTAATGAATAAAAGAAAAAAAACAAAATAAAATAAAATACTCAAATAATAATAATCAAAGAAGTCAAAAAATAATTTATGTGTAAAAAATATCAAATACATGATTTTTTTAAAGAAAATTTAAAACCCTTACCCTACCCCCACCCCACCCCCACCATGAAAAAAAAAACGTTCTCTGTATTTTTTAGTTTCCTAGTTGTAGTTGTAGTCCTAGTCTAACTACAAAGAAACCAAAAGAAACAAAAGTATAGAGAGGCAAAAAGAGAGTTTCTGAAAACATTAAAAACTATGGAGAAGATGAAGATGAAATTCTCAATTCCTGATGAAATAATGTTTGAAATATTCTCATGGCTTCCTGTTAAATAGTTAATGCGTTTCAAGCGTGTTTCTAGATTATGTAATTCTCTGATATTCGAATAAGATTTTTTGAATATCCGTAGACGTCGTCGTTCCAGTGGAACAAAGTTGTTACTCCATAATGGGATATTTTTTTATGCGGTTGATCTAAAGGAAGATGGAAATATCTTTTCCTGCCCTTTTCAACCTGAGAGATTTATTGAACCTACAAATAAATCTCGTATGAATTGCACTAATGGTTTATTTTGCATTTGGGAACTATTATCTAATCAACCTGCTGCAATTTTAAACCCTAGTACAAGAGAAGTTAGATTTCTTCCACACCCAAATAAAGGTACTTCTTGTGGAAACTATTTAATAGGTTTTGAGCCACAAGAGAACAAGTACAAAGTGTTTTTTTTTTTGAAAAGTTAAGTGGGTACATAAAACAATGGGTTTTAACTTTAGGCATAGATGAATCGTGGAGAAAAACTCAAAGCATTTTCCCTTCTCTTCTATACGATAAGCCTAGTGTTTGCATTAGCGGAGTTATCTATTAGTTTGATAGTGCTTACAAATCTGTTATTGCAGCATTTAATGTTAAATCTGGAAATTTTGAAATTATTACATTGTGGAATGAATCTACCTGGCTGTACTATTACCACCTAATAGAGGTGAAGGGAAAATTAGCAGTAGTGGATTGTCACATGGTAAACAACTCCTTCGACTTGTAGATTTTAGAGCATATTCGAAAAAGAGAATGGAAGAGACGTGTCATTCGATTTCCTTCAGACTGGAATTACAAAGTGCTTCGATCTATAGCATCCTGCATGTCTCGTGATGGAAAGATTGTACTCATCCGCAACTTTAACTCAAGTGTTTTATGCTGGTGCTATGATCTCATTGCAACGAGAAAGAGAAGGAGATGGAGAAAATTAGAAATCAAGGGGCTTCCTGAGGAGACCCTCATCTATGGCATTTATAGTTATGTGGAGACCTTTGATAGTAGCATTTAGTATATGGTAAGAGTCTCATAGATGATATTATTTGATTGTGAGTTTTGGTTTAGGGAATTTGTTAAATTTAAATAAATTCTTTATATTTTTAGTTTTTTCTGTCAAATATCTATACATCAATACGAAGGGTATCACAAAACGTGAGCTTCGGGTTTGGCATATATGCATGATACAATTGAACTGGTCTCCGTTTGTTTGTTCGTTCACTAGTCACGAGTCAAATTATTTGCTTTAGTCCCAACATGGAACGATATACCGTATATGGCCATATGCCGATATCATTCTGCACAGCACTTGTTGGTTAGGTTTTTAACAATTACAGTTTGTCCAACAAAAATAATCAGTACATACCTCTGCTGCTAGCTTCCCCTGTACTAGTAAAGATATTTAGAGTAGTTTCTGCTTTAAAATTGAATTTTGGTTGAATGATGTAATGCAAAGATAATAAATACATAACACAACAGGGCTATTTCCTCAAGAGATTAATGTCTATAGAAGAATCAACCATTATGGTGCATTGATAATCACTCTATGACTCATCCTAGTGGAACAAAATTCTTTCTACATGGCTAAGCAAAGGAAGATGGAAAAGTCTCTATCTCTGCTAATGGTTTATTTTGAGCTTGGGAACCCTTATCTGCCGCAATTTTCAATCGCAATACAAAAGAAGTAAGATTTCTTCCCGACCTGGATAAGGATTTTGCTTACCATCACCACTCATTAGGTTTTGAGCCCGAAGAAAAGAAGTCCAAAGTTGTTTTGATGACAAAGCATGTTCGAAAAGGTTACATAAAAAACTTTTTGGATGTTGGTATGGCATTATATCTTTGGAAGCAAATACGTGCTTACATGGTAAAGTATTAGGAGTTGAGTGTCTTCATGAATACCACATATTCGAGTTTAATGTCCATAAAAGAATCAGCCATTATGGTGCATTGATAATCACTCTGAGGTTGCTGTTAAATTTTTCGAGTAAATGATGGTATATAGGCTACTTTTGTTAGTATTCTTTTTTGTTGAATGTTTTTGGATGTTGGTGTGGTGTTGAGTGTCTTCATGACAACCACGTTGATCGCGTTTATGGGGAAGATGGGTTGTTTGGTATATGCTTTGAAGGTATTTGATGCAATAATTAGCAAGCAGATTTGCTCTTGGAATGCTATGATTTCTTACGTAGCTTTGAATGGTAGGGAAAAGCACGCATTAACGATGTACGTCAAGATGAGAGCAAGGGGGCTGCAACCAAATGAGATTACCTTTGTGGCAGTTCTATCAGCTTGTGCGCATGTCCAGCTTGTTGATTTGGGGTTTTAAGTCATTTGAAGTGATATCACGTGAATTCATACTTGTAGCGAAGATGGAACATTATGGTTGTGTGGTTGATCTATTAGAGAGAGCTAGGCTACTGAAGGAAGCATACGACTTCATGGAGCCATATAGTTCAAGTCGCAACCAAATCATGTTGGACGATATGTGCAATTATGTTGGCGCAGAGAGGTGGGATCATGATGTTGCAATGTTAAAGCTGACAACTACAGCAGCATTTATTTGCAAAGTTGTCGATGAAATCTTGACTCATCAATCAGTAGAGTTTTACAATATATCTGAGCTCTTTTTCTTTCATGTGATAAAGTAATACTATAACATGAAATTCCGGTGGATAATGGACCTATCTCTAGGCCTTCTCCACTTAATTAAATACCAAGCCCTTCTGTAGATATAACATTGATCATAGTAACAGAAGATTCTCCCTCTGAGATAATAGTATCTTTCGCATGATACGTCTGTTGTGCTTCAGTGAAAACAGTTAAGATAGCAGACTACTGCAACTTTGGTCCATGATTATAAGGCCATGTCGTTCCATATTGGGACTAAAGCAAATAATTTAAACAAACAAACAAATGAAGACCAGTTCAATTGTATCATGCATTATGCCAAACCCGAAGCCCAGGTTTTGCGATACCCTTGGTTGTTGTAGTCGACAGTGAGGTTAGCCACACTGTCCTCATATTTTACACTAAAATCTTATAGGTTTGATATCCAGATGCAAAAAAAGAACCTATGAATTGCAAAAATTCTCAAATAGAAAGAGATTTAATTTCTACATAACTAGTCTTTCTATATAACTACAAATGCCTATGATGTAGTGGTTCTTACGAAGCCCCTTGATTTCTAATTTTCTCCAACTCTGTCTCGTGACATCATAACACAAACATAAAGTACCAGACTTTAAATTCGTACTGAATAAAATCTCCCCATCACAAAACGTGCATGATAATCTGACATCGGGTATGACTTCTTGTTGTATATTCTTCCATGTAGAAGGAAACTGAATGGTATAACTCTTCCATTCTTCTTCTTTTCAATTTTGTTCTAAAACAAACAAGTGGATATATTCATATGAGCATATTTAATAATCAGACAGCTAGTTTACCCTTCGGCTCTATTAACTCGTAAGACCACCCATATTGAGAGACATCCCTCAATGCAAAAAGTTTGGAATTTTCAGTTTTAACATCAAATGCAGCTATAGCAAGTCCTCTATGGAAAACAAACCTATAGATAACTCCATTGATGCAAATCCTGGGCTTCCAAAGAATAGTGGAGGGAATGTGTTTAGTCTCCCTCCATGACTTGTTGCGGAAGCCGAATATATAGAGAGTGATGAAATCACAACTGTTATATCTAAAGGTAGCTAATAAATAGTAGACGAGACAACAATAAAAAGATCACCAGGAATTAACGAGGTTCGACAAACTTTTATTTTCTTTTGCCTACTCCTCGAACACAAACAACCAATATTTATTTCACTCCAAAAGAGTACAAGTGAAATACTACAAGAGAGAAAGAAGATTAAATGCCTTTGAAGATGAGAAGGCAAGTGAGAGGTGTGTCACAAATGAATTAGGAACTACCTATTTATAGGAGTGAATTCTTCATATTGATGTCATCCATGACATCACAATGTGTCAAAATGTCAAGATTTACCTTGTGAAACCATTTTATGGTTCATCTAAAGTTCACCTGCAAAAGATATTATCTTGACTTTTGTACCAATGAAGAATTATCTTCCTAACTACCAAATCTTCACATTAATTCATCTTTGAATCTTGTCAAATTTAACAAATCTCCACCTTGGCAAGATTATCCATTTTCAACTTTCTCTCAACAACTTTTGATTGTGTCTTCAACCTCAATCTTCAATGTTCAACAATGTTGATCAAGTTCAAACAATGTTGAAACTTGACCGCACCACTTTTGTCAGCATATCGGCAGGATTATCCGTAGTATGAATTTTCTGCACTGTGACTCCACCTTCTTCTATGATGTCTCGTATGAAATGATATCGGACATCAATGTGCTTCGTCCTTGCATGATAAACTTGGTTCTTTACTAATTGAATAGCACTTAGACTACCACAAAATATTGTGATTCCTTCTTGTCCAATAACAAGCTCTCTAAGCAATCCTTGAAGCTAAATTGCCTCCTTTGCAGGCTCTGTAATTGCCATATACTTTGCCTCAGTGGTAGACAAAGCAACTGCTGACTGCAAAGTAGACTTCCAACTAACTGGTGTGCTTGCAATAGTGAAAACATAACTAGTAGTTTATCTTCATTTGTCCAAATCACCTGCATAATCTAAGTCACAATATCCATCAAGATATTGACTATCTTTATGCTCATAAACCAAGCCAATATCTACAGTATTATGAATATATCGTAGAATCCATTTTACAGCCTGCCAATGATCCTATCCAGGATTATGCATGTACCTGCTTACAACTCCAACAGCGTGTGAACTATCCGGCCTTGTGTAAACCATTGTATACATCAAGCTACCAACAACATTCACATATGGTACTCTTGACATATATTCTCGTGCAACTTCATTCTTTGGCGACATAGCATCACTAAGCTTAAAATGAGGAGCAAGCGGAGTTTCATGCCAAATCGATTTAGTACCCTCTTCAAATATTCTTTCTGAGATAAAAAAAGCTTCTTTGAATGTCGATCTCTTTTTATCTCCATGCCAAGAATCCTCTTTGCCTCACCCAAATCCTTCATCTCAAACTCCTTTTTTAGTTGAATCTTTAGCTTCTCAATTTCCTCTTGACTTTTAGAAGCTATCAACATATCATCAACATATAGGAGAAAATATATAAAGGAATCGTCTTCAAGCTTGAGCAAATACACACAATGATCATATTTGCTTCTTATGTACCTTAGCTGCAACATAAACTTGTCAAATCGTTTGTACCATTGTCTATAAGATTGTTTCAATCCATACAACGATTTTTCAAGTTTGCACACCATATTTTCTTTTCCATCAACTTTGAATCCTTCTGGCTGAGTCATGTAGATTTCCTCTTCCAAGTTTCCATGTAAAATGCAGTTTTTACATCCAACTAAACTAGTTCCAAATTCAACTGTGCTACCAAAGCCAACAAAACTCTAATGAAGGAGTGTTTCACAACTGGAGAAAATACCTCATTATAGTCAATTCCCTCCTTTTGAGTGTATCCTTTGGCCACCAATCTTGCTTTGTAGCAAACATCTTCTTGGTTAGGAAATTCTTCTTTCTTTGCAAATACCTATTTGCACCCAATTGCTTTCTTGCCATCCTGGAGATTGGCCAATTTCCATGTATGATTCTGATAAAGGGACTGCATTTCTTCATCCATGGCAAACCTCTACTTAGCTTCTTCTGAACTTTGAACTGCATCTTTATAAGTGGTAGGAATGTCATCCGCTGCAATTGAGTCCGCACAAGCCACCACATCTATGAGTCGAGCAGGTTTTCTTATTGTCCTTTTTGGCTTGCTGGTTGCTATTAATTCAAGTTGTAGTTGAAGTTCTTGAGATGGAACCTCCCTTTCGACTGACTCTTCTTCCAGAGGAAAAACTTCTGTTGTTTCCTCATTTGATCCATGTGTTGGGAAAATTATCTTTCCCTAAAACTCCACCTGCTTTGAATCACCATCAGTTTGTTTGACTTCTTCAATTGTTACCTTATTTGTGAAGGCAGATTCATCAAAGGTAACATCCCTGCTGAAAATACTTTTTCTTGTCTCTGGACACCATAAATGATATCCCTTGACTCCAGAAGTAATTCCCATAAATAAAGCTTTCTTTGCTCTTTAGTCCAATTTTGACTCTTTTACGTGATAATATGCAATTGAGCCAAATACATATAAAGAACAATAATCTTCAGCAGGTTTTCCATACCATTTTTCTAATGGTGTCTTCCCACCTATAGCAACAGATGGTAGACGATTAATGAGGTGGCATGCATATATTATTGCCTCAACCCAAAATTTTTTGCCCAAGCCAGCATTGGACAACATACACCGAACCTTCTCCAGCAAAGTTCAGTTCATGCGTTCTGCCACTCCATTTTGTTGTGGTGTATTTCTGACGTTGAAATGTCTGACGATGTCATTTTCCTCACAAATTTTCTAAAAATGATCATTTTTGTATTCTCCACCATTGTCTGTGTGAAGACACTTGATTTTTTTGCCACTTTGAGTTTCTATCATAGCCTTCCATTTGAGAAAAATTCTCAATACTTCATCTTTTGTTTTCATCGTATACACCCACAGTCTTCGGGAAAAGTCATCAACAAAGGTTACAAAATAGTGTTTCCCACCTAATGAAGGTGTTTTGGAAGCACCCCAAACATCTGAATGAACATAATCAAAATACCTTTAGTATTATGGATAGTTGTTCCAAATTTAACCATTGTTTGCTTTCCCTTGACGCAATGCTCACAAAATTCCAAGTTACAAGTTTTTACTCCTTTTAGCAATCCTTGATCTGATAAAGTTTTCAAGGATTTTCCTCCAGCATGTCCCAAGCACATATGTCACAGCCTGGTCATTTCTGCCTCCTTGTCGTCATTGGATGTTGTTGTTGTTGTCCAAATCATTATACTACCTTGATAGTGGTACATGTTATTATTTCTTCAAATTGCCTTCATTACCACCAGCACACCGGAGCATATTCTCATTATGCCATTATCCGCAATGACTTTGAATCCCTTTGACTCTAGGGCTCCAACAGAAATGAGATTCTTCTTCAAATTCGATACATACCGAACATCTATTAATGTTCTGGTCAATCTATCATGATTCCTTAATCGAATTGAACCAACACCATATGCGGTAAGAGGATTATTGTTTGCGGTGTGAATAACTCCACATTCTCCTTCTTGTAAATCAACAAACCAGTCCCTATTGGGACACATATGATAGCTACAAGCTGAGTCCATCAACCATACATCAGATGATTTGGATGGATCTGTTGTAACTAGTGAGTAAGTGGAGTCATCACAATCAGCCACATTTGAATCCATGACAGCCTTCTCATTATTTAGTTTGGCTTTGTTTTACAACTTTGGGCAGTATTTCTTCCAGTGCCCTTATTCTCGGCAAAAGGCACATTCATCTTTGCTGAGTCTGGATCTTGACTTGGATCTCCCATTCTTCGTTCTCACATGATTTTGAGAACGACCTCTCACAATCAGAGCTTTTGTTTCTCCGCCCTTTTGTTTTTCTTTCTTTCTTTGTTCATAACTATATAAGGCAGAACAAACTTCTTTGAGAGATACTTCATCATTCCCATGCAGTAGAGTAGTTTCAAGGTGCTCGAACTCATCTGGAAGTGAATTTAACAACATTAAGGCCATATCTCCATCCGTAAAAGTCACGTCCATATTCCGCAAATTTGTCGCCAACTAATTAAAGCTGGTGATATGATCATTCATTGTACTAGCAGGAATATAAGTGAAACGTAATAGTCTTTTTTTCATGTAAAGTTTATTTTGACTGTTTTTCTTCAAGATTTTCTCCTCCAATGAATTCCATAATTTATTTGCAGATGTTTCCTTTATGTATGGATACTTTTGTTCTCTTGCTAGGTAAGATCGAATGGTACCGCAAGCAACACGGTTGATAATCTTCCAATCTTCTTCTCCTATACCGTCTGGTTTCTTTTCTTCTATGGAAATATCTAGCCTTGTTGAAAAAGAACATCAAGAACCTCACCTTGCCACATTCTGAAATGTCCTGACCCGCCAAAAATTTCAACTGCAAATTTTGCATTTGACACAATTCATGTCATAAGCGAAGATGCCAATGATGACGTATTATTGACATTCGATGTGGACTCATCATTTTTATTGTCTCCCATTTTTGCTACAAATACTATTTACTAGTTAACAATGCAAAGACAAAAGTAAATATTTTCTGATGTGGAAGTTCAGACTGTGTTGCAACCACAGAGCATACTCAGATAATACCTTGGTTCTGATACCAATTATTACGGAAGCCGAATATATAGAGAGTGATGAAATCACAACTGCTATATCTAAAGGTAGCTAATAAATAGTAGATAAGACAACAATAAAAAGAACACCAGGAATTAACGAGGTTCGGCAAACTTTTGTTTTCTTTTGCCTACTCCTCGAACACAACCAATCAATATTTATTTCACTCCAAAAGAGTACAAGTGAAATACTACAAGAAAGAAAGAAGATTAAATGCCTTTGAAGATGAGAAGGCAAGTGAGAGGTGTGTCACAAATGAATTAGGAACTACCTATTTATAGGAGTGAATTCTTCCTATTGATGTCATCCATGACATCACAATGTGTCAAAATGTCAAGATTTACCTTGTGAAACCATTTTATGGTTCACCTAAATTTCACCTACAAAAGATGTTATCTTGACTTTTGTACCAATGAAGAATTATCTTCTTAACTACCAAATTTTCACATTAATTCATCTTTGAATCTTGTCAAATTTAACATGACTCATTTATGCCTAAAGTGAAAACCCTACTTTTTGTGTAACCTTGTCGAACATAAGTTGTTGTCGAAAGAACTTTGTACTTGTTTTCTTCTGGCTGAAAACCTAGTGAATAGTGACACCAAGAAAAACCTTCGAAACAAAACAAGAGTATATATTTATGTTGTACCAGGTTGGCACTAGTTGTAGTAGCAAAACAAGTTAAGCTAGGGTAAAAGGTTATAGACCTCTGTGTTTAATGTCCATGAAGCGCGATTCCCGCACAGTTGGAAATATTTTCATGGATACAGCTAAAAAGTGCACCACCACCAGCCTCAGGAATTACTCGATTATAAAATGAAAAAGAAAATTTGAATTGAGAAAGCAGAGTTATGTTAGTCATATTGTTGTCTATGCACAACATTAGCTTGAAAGTGTGAAGATGAATCCATCCATTCCCGAAGAAATGCTCATTGAAATATTCTCATGGCTTCCTGTTAAGTCTTTAATGTGTTTCAATTATGGTAACAAATTCTTTAATTCTCTTATTTTCGAATCAAATTTTATCGATACCCATAGATGTCGATCTGTGACCCGTCCCAGTGGAACAAAATTCGTTTTCCACGCAAGCGAATTTTATTACACATCTGTTCAGCAAAATAACATGAAAAAAACTCTGTTCAAATTCAGAGTTTTGATGCAATCCCATTCAATATCCCTCATTTGAATTGGCCTCGTTTTAATTGCGTTAACGATTTATTTTGCATTTGGGAAATATTATTTAATCAACCTACTACAATTTTTTAACCCTAGTACAAGAGAAGTATGATTTCTTCCTAGCCTAAATATGATTTTCTTCTTTGTTGTTACTATTCGTTTGGTTTTGAGCCTGAAGAAAAAAAGTACAAAATTGTTGCAACAACAAATCATGTTCGCGAAAGTTACATAAAGCGCTGGATTTTCACTTTAGGCATAGACGAATCATGGAAAGAGGTTAACAGTTCCCTTCATAATGTGTGCAGGATACCCGAGGTTTACATCAATGGAGTTATCTATAAGTTTGCTTTCCATAATGAATTTGCTATAGCTAGATTTGATGTTAAATCTGAAAAGTTCAAATTCGTTGTATTAGGGAAAAACGCAACTCCCTAGTGCCATTACAAGTTAATAGAGGTGAAGGGTAAATTAGCAGCCATTCATCATAAAAAAGGGCGCACATGAATATATCCACTTGCTTGTTTTAGAACAAACTCGAAAAGAAGATGAATGGAAGAGTCATATCATTCAGTTTCCTTCAACATGGGAGGACATACAACAAAAAGTCGTATTATCATGCAGGTTTGCATCTTGTGATGGAGATCTTTTATTCACCGCGAATTTGAAGTCGGGTACTTTCTGTTTCTGTTATGATGTCACGAGACAGAGTTGGAGAAAATTAGAAATTAAGGGGCTTCCTAAGAACTATGGAATCCAAGGCATTTGTAGTTACGTAGAAAGACTGGTTAGGTAGAAATTAAGTCTCTTTCCATTTGAGATTTTTTGGAATTCATATGTTCTTTTTATTGAATCATTTTGCAATTATTGGTTACAATATCCTAAATGTTGTACCTTTGTTGTTATTGGTACAAACATAGTTGAAGGAGCAGACATACACCAATACTGCAGGTTTTTAACCACATTACAATCAGAGGCGCAGCTAGGTGAGGTTCATGGGTTCGGACGAACCCACTAGCTTTTTCGTAGACCATATATTTGTATTAGTAAATTAAATAAATATATGTATATTAACATGTGAACCCCCAAACAAAATTGATTTAGAACCTCCAAACTCCTAACCTTGGCTCCGCCTCTGATTACAGTTTATCCAACAAAATCGATCAGTACCTCTGCTACTAGCTTTCCCCACAATGTACTGATAAAGATAATAAGGTATTGCGGATGATACAACTAGTAAATACGTTCGAGAGGCGAATCCAGGATTTGAAGACTTCGGGTGCACCAATATTACCTTAGCTCAAATATAAATTACCTTACCTCAAATATAAGCTCTAAGATAAACTTAAAAAATAAAAATAATAAATAAACTCTAAGATAAATTTAAAAAATAAAAATAAGACTTCGGATGCACCAATATTACATAAGCTCTAAGATAAACTTAAAAAATAAAAACAATAAATAACCTCTAAGATAAACTTCAAAAGTAAAAACAATAAAATAGCGTTGTAGCTAGATTCGAACCCAGGTCTCGTGAATGATTTTTCTAGCTTGTTCCAACAACATAATGATAAACCTATACTCTTCATAGGTGCACAATTAATTATATCATAATTTATGTCAGCTTTTCAAGATAGATATACACCTATTTACGCCTCTGTGTTCAACACTATCAACACTACTATTGAAGTAAAAGAATAATACAAAAATTTCTCATATCGAATTCGATGTGTCATGCTATGAATGGACTAACTGTGGATATGATGTTTGAATTCTTTATAATTACACTCTGAGCAATTGAAGGGATGTGGCAAATCTTGATGGATTGAAATAGACAAGATTCAGCTTACACTACAAAAGAAGTGTAAATTAGATGGAAATTTTCCTAGGGAATAGTATGAAAATTCGCAGGAAACTTATTTTCCTACAAATTTTCATACTAATTCCCAGGAAAATCCCCATGTAATTCACAGTTTTCTTGTAGTGTTACTCGATTCCATTACATGCATCAATGCAATCGATAAAATCAAAAGTTATGTAAATTGACAATTTCACCATAGTTTAGGAGTGTTTCTATGTCTTATCTCGAAATAAAGAACGGTTACTATATTTTCATAACTCAACAATATCATCATACTTTATTACTAGTAAACGTACCTAAGTCTAATTATTTTTTATTGCACTGTGTTGTTCGAATATTTTAAATTATACTATCTTTAAAAAAGGTTAACAATTGTTCCTCGATAAAACATACTCACCGTCACTCCTCCCTAACCCTCTTAACCAAATTTATGTAAATAGAGACAACGAATTATGTAGTAATTATTAAAGAATTTTTATGTATTATATTTGTTTTAGCTACATTGTTCACTATTTAAAATTATTAGATTAATAATATTGATTTTATTAGCTTATAATTGACTCAGAGCCTGTTTGGGTTGGTTTAAAAGTTGGTCAAATCTATTTTTAAGTCATTTTTAGTTTTTTGTGAGTGTTTGCCAAAGTTAAAAATAATTTAAAATAAGTTTAAAATGACTTTAGAAATGTTAAAAACCAAAAGTAGGACTTCCCCTACTTTTTATTTTTTTTGACTTAAAAGTCATTTAAGTTTTAACTTTTTATTTTTGACTTAAAAGTTGTTATTTTCAGTTAATCCAAACGGGCTCTTAATATAATTATGGAAAAATTGTATGAAATAACAAACTATTAATTCAAATTAAATGATATAGCTATAGTTTATTTTATTTGTAATTCACAGCAAGCATCCCCTTTTTTTGCCATCTGGTTCGATATACAATTAGTCGGTTTTGGTTTTGGTTTGGTTATTTATTCCTCCAAAAAAAAATTACTTTCAAACCGAATAAATCAGAAAAACTGAACCAAACCAAACCAAAATCGACAATAACCAAACCGACGGTTATTTTGTTTCTTTTGGTTTGGTTTAGTTTTAGAAATTTAAAAAAACCGACTAAATTCGTTTGGTTTTGATTTTAATCAATAACTGATCCAAACTGAACCACGAACACCCCTCGTAACTGGTATACATATGTATTTGTATATCTGGTGAGCGAGATTGAGAGAGAGAGAGAGAGAGAGAGAGGAGAGAGATGAGCGAGATTGGGAGGGGAAGGAAAGAGGCGAGCGAGAGATGGTAGAGAGTGGAGAGAGACTAATTGTATTTGTATATCTGTCATATAATTATATATTTATAGATATATTTTGTATTTGACAATTTATATTTGTATTTGTATATGTATAAAAGAGGAGAGAGGCGACAGAGAGAGGAAGGGAGGAGAGATGCGACGTAAATGTAGCTAAAATTAAGTTGTGAGCCGTAATTAATTCAAACTATAGCTATGTTAGCTAATTAACTCGTATATGTTTGCTTATCCCCATAATTTTCCCACTTTGAACACTTTGAATTTTTATTTTATTGTTCACATATCTTTAATTTAAAATTTGTGGTTACTAATATGTGTATTATATTGGTCATAAATAGTGTTATTTATGAAAATTCCCCTAATTATTTTTATATAATTTACTAAAATCACATAGTGTTAAGAGCTAATTACATCATTTCCCTACTTTTTTTCAAATTATTAAAATTCCTTAAAATTTATGGATTCCAAATACATCACTGGACATCCTGATACATAGGTGAGGATGTATATGATAGGGGAGGGATGTATCAGAAATGGGAGGGATGTATCTGAGAGGGGATAAAGATGTATCAGCGAGAGGAGAGTGATGTATCTGCGAGGGTTTTTTTGATTTTTTTTTAAATAGTAGAGAATTTTAGAGATTATGACAAAATAAAATGTGTATATAGATAATTTTTCCATTATTTTTTTTAGTTACCATACCAACAAATATGATAAAAACCCAAAGAAAAAAAAGTCATTTGGATTGATTTGTAATGGGCTTTGTTAGTACTAGGCCCAATGTGTCCTTGTGCCGGGGCATAAATAAAGATGGAGAAATGGTGATTCTCTACTAGTCGGAGAAAAATGGCGACATGGGGTGCATTTTTTGGTACAAGGGTTATGGAAATAGTGAAGAAGCATGATTCCGGCGGCCTTGTTTGGAAGAGAATTAAGCTCACATCTACTCGCAAAGCTAATGCCAAGAAACGTCTTCGCCGTGTTTGGCAGGTTCCTACTTCTATTCCCTTCACTCTTTACTTGTAAACGTTTAGGGTTTTACTCTGTTAATGAACATTATGAGGTGGATGGGGTATAGATTCAATGAATTCAACTATACCCAACACCGTTTCTTGGATTTTTATTTTTTATTATACCTAGAAGAAATGGGGAGTGTGTTACAAGGCGGAGAATCGATTAATAAGTTATAAGAAATAATAATAATAAGGTGAAATTTCAGGTGAATTACTAAGATTCCATGTTTCTTGGCATTTCTTAGCTCCGTTTTAAATATGGAATGTTATTGCTGGAATACTAACTCGAGATCACACGTTTGGGACTGTTTATTGGGTTGAGATTATTGATATGTTGTTTATAGTTATATAAACCAAAAGCGGCATACCATAGCGGAACTTGGAAATCTAAATTAATGTTTGTGTATGGGGGCTTCCATTTCAAAAGTCCTTTGCGAAGAGTTCCTTTGTCTTAAACTACTTTGTCCATATGTTAAAACTCCAGTTTGAGATCTAATGGTTGTGGTATTTGCTTTTGGAAATGTCTTTTCCTGCATACCCAGTTTGTCCGAAAATTCCTTCTTTTAGTTCGTCTTGAATGAGCTGAACTTCTCCAGACTTAGTTGGCAGATTTACTTGACACCTGTGCTTGTGGGTTGTGTCAGAATGCTTGGTGGATTAAGAAAAAGTGAATCCTTCTTACCCCACACCATGCAAAGCGAAGCCTGGTATTTAAGTGGATAAGGGTAGAGGGGCCGGCTCATTATCCACCGAGTTTAGAAGGCTGTGATTTGTCCAAAGGGCTAGTCACAAATGGATTTCTCGGTTATCAAAAAGAAAAAGTGAATCCTTCTTCTTTTGGTGCCTAAGAATTTTAATGAGTCTTCTTTGGTGCAACCTTTTCCCCGGACCCTGCGTGAACGTGGGAACTGCCTTCTTCTTTTTATGGCTCACACAAGCTCCAGTTAATTTTTCGGCTTTATCGCCTTATTCAAAGCTTTATTCCACTGGCTTATATAATTTGAATTTCCTTTGAAATATTATTTCCAACAAATGAAATGTCTGTCTTATAATTATTGATCTTTGGATATCCTTTTCTTGTATGATGCTGTGTAGTTTTAGGCAGTGTTGGTTGATAATACTCATTTGCATGTTTTATGTATCATTTAGGGGTTTCTTAAGTTGGACAAAAGTCGAAGGACACTTGGTTCCTCGAGTAAGATAGTACCCGAGTTTCACTTGATTGGCCTTGAGTTGGGTGCTCTATGTTATGTTTAAATTGGAGACAATTATGTTGACTATGTTATTGAGGAACTAATGATCTTAAGATGCAAATATTCATGTAATGAAGGCTGAATTAGGTAATTCACTGGTCATTATTCCCTTTTAAAATTACCTTGAGGAATAAACCCAAAGGATACTTTATATTGGATTGAGAAGGCGTTTAAATGGAGCGACTTGGATAGTAAAGATTTATAAAGGGACTACAACTAGATGAGAATTGAGGTGAAGTAGTAGTTGTTGTTTTCTAGACCGTTTTTTCTCAATAAAACTATACTATATGACTGGTATGATCAGTTCAACAATGGAAAAGCAAAACTGCTTAAATGAACTATTTAGCAAAGCTGATCAACAATTTTTATTTTTTTTGCTCAGGTAATGATAGTTAGTTTCCAGTCCCACTTGTGGGATCACACTAGGTTTGTTCTTTTTGTTGTAATGATAGTTAGTTTGCCTAAAAGTGAGGTTACCTACAACATATAGAGATAAAATATGTAGTCTCGAATAGTTGATGTCTTGTGGTCTTGATCTTAACTGACAGTAATCCACCATGATTTATCTGATTTGTTTTCAGTATCCATGAATGGGATTGATCAACTTGAATGAAGAGTACATTATTTAATAAGCTCATTACATTGTAGCTCAGAAGTTCAAAATTATCCACAATGGTTTGAAAACATAGTCTTGTTTCTAGGGTCAATATAGTTTGTGTAGATGTTCATTATATGTCATCCTTATGTGTGTTTAATATTTAGTATATGTGTATATATTGTTGTCATGTATATTTTCTTCCCTCATGAAGCACACCCTAATTTCTATTTTGGTGTTTCAGAATAGATCATTACCTCTTTCCTCTAGGTTATTTTTGAGGACATCCTTTTTCTTTCTTTTTTGATGATAAATGAAATTTTGTTACCAAGTTGAGAGAGTTTAAGGGCATCTCTAATCTAACACCAAAATTTACACCAAATCCTATTTTGGTGTAAAATTTGGTGTTTTTCATCTCCAACCCAACACTAAATTTCACACTATTATAATGGGAATAGTGTCCATATAACACCAAATTTTACACTAAAATGGTGTCAATGCCATTTTAGCGTATACCAACTTCAATGCACTACACTAAATTTTACAATAAAAAAAAATATTCTTTTTATATTCTTCTCTCTATTCAATATTATATTTTTATTTTTATTTTAATTATATTTTCTAATTTCATAAATAAATCTCTTCTTTTTTTTTTCATTTCACCCTATATAATTCATATTTTTTTCTCATATAATCATTTAATACAAAATCATTTTATATCAGAAAATTTTAAATAATATAAATCACAAGCAAATACTATACATTATAAATATTAATGAATAATTCAAATAAAAGTGAAATCATTGATGAAATACAACTAAATAAATATTACATTATGGTAAAATTTATTTTAATTTTTTACATAAATATTCAACTTTCAAAATTAGTATATTGCTCCCATAAATTCTCTATTGATGAACTACATAAAAAATAATTAGGTATCTTAGGGACTCAATTAAAAACATACAATTTGTAATACGTTGAATTAAAAGTGTTATATAATAAAAATAAAAGTTCAAAAAAAATCAAGAACATACTTGATGTTGATGAATATTGTCACACCAAATTGGTGTGACACTATTCACAAACTATAATAGTGTAGAATTTAGTGTTGAGTTGGAGATGAAAACACCAAATTTTGGGGTTGGAGATGCCCTAATCAACATTAGTTGTACTCTTGATTATTTTATTATTATTTGTATTATATTACACTTTCAATATTATAAATTGTATGTTTTTAATTAAGTCCCTAATGTACCTAATTATTTTAATGTAATATCTTTATAATTTAAATTTTTATATTTTGATGTATAATTTTTCTATTTAATTTTCCGTATATGTTATTTTTATAAAAAATATAAGTTAATTTTATTATAAATTATAATTGTATAAAAAGATATAGCCATTCACAAAAATAAAAAGTGCAAATATGATATATTGTTAAATAACACAATGCGCTTTAGATAACATAACAATAAACATTCAATAAAGTAGTGAAGGACTTGCGTCAAAGTTGAAAAATTCATAACATAATCTTGGAAGTTGAATATTTATGTAGAAATTAAAATAAATTTTATCATAAATTTATTTTATGAAATAAAATATAATATTAAAGAGATAGAAGAATTTAAAAAGAATATTCCTTTTTAGTATAAAGTTTAGTGTAGTCCATTGGAGTTGGTTTACACTAAAATGGTGTCATGACACCATTTTAGTGTAAAATTTGGTGTTATGGGTTGGAGATGGCCTAAGCACTAAACAAAACCAGAGGATAATGCAGTGGACAAAGAACCCCAAACTTGCATCATCTCACTGCCTTCTAAACACAAACATGCTATCAGAACGAAAATGAAGCTAATTAATGTAGTGGTTGTGGTTCTGCATCCATACTCTTGAGTTTTCTCTTCATAAAACCTCTAATGTGCACCTCTTGGACTATCTGCTTCACAATGACTGCTTGTTGTTTGCAAACACTATTTGGTTTCTCTCAAGTCAAACTTAGTAGACATGAGCTGCTAGACACCTTCTAAACACTTCAGATTTTATGCTCTTATCCCTAGCATGTTGTACAGTCCTGTTCAGTTCTTCCTCCCAACACATAGGATCACTGGTAATTCCTTGCCATACCAGAAGCTTTTTCCACACTAGAGCAGATACACATTGGAATAATAAGTGAGTAATACTTTCATCCTCTTTCCCACACAAAGGGCAAGCATGGAAGCTGATGACACCCCATTTGATAAGCTTACGTCTTGTGTATAACTTCCCATTCACAGTCAGCCAAAGAATAAAAATCCATCGAGGCAGTCCATAGTTGTTGCACACAATTTTCCTCTACATTTCCTTCTTGTAGTCACCCCTTAGTTTTTGGTAGAACAATTTTAATAGAGAAACTGTCCATGCAGAAGTTCTTCCATGAAGTAACCAACTTCAAGTACATACTTCTTGGTCTTGGGTATTTTTTGTACAATCTAGATGATTGTTTACGAATCAACAACATACCTAATGTAACCCCACAAGTGGGGTCAGGGGAGGGTAGTGTGTACGCATACCCCTAACCCTACCTTGTGCAGGTAGAGATGCTGTTTCGGATAGACCTTCGGCTCAAGACAAGCATGAACACTACATGTATGGAAACATAAGCAGTAACAACAGTAGGATAGAAGAAAATCGAAGCATAAGAGACAACAAGTAGTAATAGAAAACTAGGAATGAGAAATATGGAGCTAATAAATAATACTAATACTATTGGTAAAGAAAAGCAAAACGCAAAACTAACTACTACTTGCCTTCTACCCTTATTCTCGCCCTCCACACCCTCCTATCAAGGGTCGTATCCTAGTTGAGCTAAAGTCTTGCAATGTCCTACCCGATCCCCAATACTTCTTTGGCATACCTCTACCTCTCCTCAAGCCCTCCCACGTCAGCCTCTCACACCTACTCAATGGTGTGTTTGTACATCTCCTGACATGCCCTAACCATCTCAGTGTTGCCTTCTGCATCTTGTCCGCCACAAAAGTCACTCCTACCTTGTCCCGAATCACACATGAGAGTTCTTGACTGGTCAAAAATACACCCCTATGCAACAAAGTCGATCTAACCACTACTCTGTAAAAGTATTGGTGATGCCTTATCAAACAAGACACCAAATGCTAATACGATGATTATTGTTTAGAAATGTCATCTATAATGTTTCTGTCTCCCATAATAACTGTGTATCCAGTTTACCCAAAGTGTATCCTTTTCCATACATGTTCCACAACAGCTTACTTATGGCTACCTTGTTCCATGTAGCAACATCTATGACATTCAACCACCCAGCTGTCTTTGGTGAACATACTTTTATTCCAAGCTACCATGGCTTTGTTTGATATATGAGTCCCACCCGTCCACAAGAACCTTCTACATGTGGCCGCAGTAAGTTTCACTTTCTTCTTAAGCAGAACAAAAACCTTCCCATGAAACTTGAATGGAAAAGACCCTCCCTGAATAAGATATAAACTTGTTAGTCCAAGATTTAGTCCTGCCCAGCATCCTTTAGCAGGGGCTGACATTGTAGTACTGACACTCTTTTGGTGCTAAGTATCGCTCCAAGGTATCTAAAGGAAGTTGTCCTTCAGTAAAGTTTAGGAGGTGAAGGATGGCTTGTTGGTCCTCTGTAGAGAAACCCCTCCCCAGGTGAATATTCATCTATCATTTTTGCTGATTAAAGAGCAGGTCTCTCTCAGTGAGGGTACTATCTTGAAGCGTTTTTAGTGAGACTATAAAAACTTCTTATGTTTTCAGTCTTTTGCACTTGATTTTTTTCTCATCCAATTACCAATCTTATGGCGTAAAGGCCTATGAAATGCTAGTATTGTACAAAACCATGTTGATTAGATTCACTAGGTCTGGCTCTCTCCTTCAAATCTAACCTCTCTGAACTGTAAAATGAGAATATTCTCTTAGCTTTATGTAGTAAGATTCCTTTTTCTCACCCAAAATAAGCAATGATAGTAGAATCTCTAGTCCTTTGACTTGCGATATTGGGTTTGATTTTACCTGTCTAAGTTGCTTCCAACGTTCTGATCTGATATAATTAAAATATCATTTGTTTTGTTGACTTCATTTCTTCTCGATGATGTGTGTTTTGAATCAAATTTTGTGAAATTATATCCCTATCTTATATATATGTTAGATATACAAAGGTTTGACATTTTTTGTTTTCTGCAGAATGAAGCTGTCTTGAGGGCATGTTCTGAAGCACCTCCATCCGAAACTTCAGAGGTTGATGCTGGACAAATAAGTAATGTGCAGTTAAAAACCAGTTAGAGTTAGTTCTGAAAAGGGTGACCGAGTATGAAGAGGCAAAATGAAGTATGCGTGACAGCTGCTTGCAAGGTTAACGACATTAATGGACTGCCCCTGAATTTTACTTTACCTGTTAGCGTTATGTTAGTATCTGGTGAAGTGATTTGGATGTCTCACTTTCACATGGTTACTCTAGATCATGCATGTTATAGCTGAGACAACTATCTCCTTCATCTTTGGTGATCCAAAGTATACTTTTCTTAGCTTAGATGTACTGAGTATTTACATCGCTGACAAAATTTATCATGTAGAATCTATTCTGAGGTCGTGCTTCTGTTTGTGTTTGATCACAAGTTTGTTTGGTCATGGCCAGATTGCGAGACATCTGACTTATAGCGTTTCTGTCCAAGTTTAATTGTTTTGCTTAGGTGATTTTGGTCCCTCTTCAGTAGCAAAGGCTAGCCCTTTAATTTGAAATGGAGTCCTTGCATATTTCTGGTGTANTGTTATAGCTGAGACAACTATCTCCTTCATCTTTGGTGATCCAAAGTATACTTTTCTTAGCTTAGGTGTACTGAGTATTTACATCGCTGACAAAATTTATCACGTAGAATCTATTCTGAGGTCGTGCTTCTGTTTGTGTTTGATCACAAGTTTGTTTGGTCATGGCCAGATTGCAAGACATCTGACTTATAGCGTTTCTGTCCAAGTCTGATTGTTTTGCTTAGGTGATTTTGGTCCCTCTTCAGTAGCAAAGGCTAGCCCTTTAGTTTGAAATGGAGTCCTTGCATATTTCTGGTGTAACTCTCAACTCTCACATTGGTGATTTCGATTAAGATTATGTCGATCAAGGAGTATTTAGATCGTCTTAGCCTCGAGTGCATTTCATTGGGAAAAACTTGAACAGTTGGATTAGGTGTAGAAACAGGAAATGGAAATCATTGTCCAAGTCTGGACATGTCATATGCAGAAAAGCTGTCTGTCTTTATTTTTTTTGGTTTCCAATCTTCCTACAAAGGACTTTTTCATATCCAGAGCTCGAAATCGAGACCTCTTTTGTTAAGGGAGGAACAACCCTATTCAATGCACCACATCTTTTGGTGACGACAAGTTGTTTGGTAACAACTATAGTAGTGGCCATACAAAAGTTATATCTAATCTGGTGTACTCACATGTGATGATGAATCTTGAAAGGCCACAATAAGTTTGCACTACTTGTGTACAAACTAATCAATCCAAATATGAACATCAATATTTTTTTGCGTACAACTTTTTGAAGTGGTTATTGAACTAGTCAACGTTAGAAAATTACTTTTACATGTGGAAAGTGGTTAGAGTACCTTTCTTTCACTATAAGAATTGACCTAACCCCATATGAGGCCATAAAAGCTGTGTTCATTGTTTGTATTCTACTCTGACGGCTTGCTAACGCCATTGACAATGTCAAGTCAGCAATCTACACAACCATTCAAACCCTACTACTATCATATCCTAAAAGTAAACATCTCGATGTGTCGAGTTCTGAGAATAATAGTTATTTATTTTTGCTTTGAATGTTTTATTATCGTTAATGAGCCCTCTAACAATAGTGGAGGTAGGAAAACATCAGGAAAGTTCATGATTAGTTATATGTACTTCGACCTTATGTATACAGTGTGATTATTTGATATATAGGGGTTGGATGAGCCCGGAACTCCCTTCTTGATCCTCTAGCTCCGCTCCTACCTACTAATGTGCATCTAAATTAGTTAGGTTGATGAATTTTAGATATCAAATTTAAAAAATAAAATAAAAAACAAAACATTCACATGAAGCCTTATCTTACCCCTTTCTACACTCCCACCTTTTATGAAGTGCTTGAAGCCAGGACAATGAAATATCAATCATTTTTATATGAAGGATTTTATTCTCTTTTAACGGGTCCATAGATAATAGCGAAGTTCTTCGTAAATTATACATACATAAAAAATAATATATGACCTTATATGCAATCATGTCCTACATATAGGATTCGGATAAGCCCTAAACTCCTTTCTGCATCTTTAGCTACGCTCCTACCTATTAATGTGCATCGAAATTAATTAGGTCAATAGAAATTTAGGTACAAAAGTAAACCAAAAAAAAAATTAAAAAAAATTAAAGTCTTATCCTACCCCCTTTCTACACTCCCACCTTATATGAGGTACTTAAAGCCATGACAATGAAATATGAATATTATTATGTGAATATGTATAATATAAAGTAACGTGAAGGACTTCAAAAGCCTTTTAGCTGATTCTGAACCACTGTCACAAGGAACTCTGGTCGGCATTTTTTTATAGCTTCTCAAAAGTTAGTGCCCCCCTTTTTCTTCCAAAAAAGAAAATTGACTACTATTTGTTTTTTCTTTTCTTTTTTTTTTTGTCTTTAATATGATGTGCGATATTCATATTAAAGTCTCGATTATTTTAGATACACGTTGTGTAACACACATTTAAGAAGAAAACATTTCTTAACATGGAATTGCTTTTATGTTAAATTTAAATCTGAAACTTCTAATTAAGATGAAGAGATTATATTCATCCTATCATAATTCTGATCGTGAAAATTGAGTATGTTGCTATTAAATTAGTTTAATTATTGCATAATGTTTCTTCTATCAAGTTTTCAGTATGAGCCGCCCTTTTGCTTCTTAACTCCCACTTGGCAATTATTGAAAGGGCTTATGCCCCCCAATTATTTATAATCTTTGTCTGTGAGAATTGAGATCATGTCACATCCAAATAAATCACCTTATTATAGTTCTTAATTACTGCTTACCTTGCATAAAGACATTAACCACATGATTAAAATAAGTGGTCAATCAGTATGTTATCTATTAGTTTGCTTGCTAATTATAGTTATCCATGATTGTCACAATTTGAACGGAAACGAATTCAGAATTTTAAACATATATTATTGTCATCCACTATTACTTTGTGAGTTGTGACAATGAATTTAAACTAGTGCGTAGCCAAAATTTGTTTTGTAAGCGGCTTAGGATATCCGACGTTCATCTTGCGATATACAAATATATAATCAAAACTTAGTCCGAATCATGTCTTGCATAATCACTTGATCAGAGGCATTTCTTTTTAGTATAAGGAAGAGTAATTCACTCGCTTTCGAAAAATATTTTCTAGTAATTATTGTCCTCATACTACATCCAACGTATGACCTATGTATACGTTTGTAATTTTAAATCATGTATATGAGTCGGCATTAAGCGTGCATGTCTCTTCCATTGAAAAAGAAAGAAACAGATATTGGGGCTAACTATTAATTAGTAAATATTTGTAGAAATTTCTTGCTTAATTAAGTCAATTTTTCAATGTAGTTGGAAGATAGTTGGAGAATCTCTTTGCTTAGTCTTCCTCTATGGATTTCCATATAATTTAGTTAATGATTAACAAGATTATACATTTTTATATAAGGGTGTTAGGTAATGTCCCTTCCAATTAAGAGAAAAGTAGATAGAGATTTATTTGTTAGACAAGGCAATGTCAGAAGGTATAATATATAAATATGTCATTCAATTTGGTTTCAATTGATATTTATGTCCTCCAACTTTAAATGTGCACCAGTAGACACTTACACTTATATAAAATTAAACAAGTAGACATATGTGTCCTATGTGGCATGATACATGTGAGACACAAAATTGTCATGTAGGACGAATGTGCCTATTTGTTCAATATTATACATGTTCAAATGTCTACTTGTGCACAATAAAAATCAAAGGACATAGATGTCAATGGAGGCCAAGTTAAATGACATTTTTATGTATTATGTCATGCCAGAAATCTGAAATCCAATATCATAGTCAGAAATTTGTATTAAAAAATTTAAAAAGAAAACTTAATACCACAATTTAATGTTACACTTGAATTTTTTTTTCTTATATCTAAAAGATTCAAACATCTTACCTATATATACCACAACATCAAAACTATTCGTTTTCATCCTATTCCCACATTATAATTTCTGAGATCTTTACACAAATAATCAGTTCAATATATTGTTTATTTTTTTTGAGTTGGTATACATAAATTCTAAATTAATTATACAAAATTATACATATACTATATATTTATCAGCTATTTTTAATTAAACAATTAGATGAATAACTATATAAATTAATTTCTTGATAGACGATATTCAGTTGAACCCCCTTCTATCCGTCTAGTTCCGCAAGTGGCCCCATAAAACAAGTTTTTTTTCTTCTACATTTGAAAAAAAATAATGAAGCAAGACCCCTTTGTTCTTTGAATCCATTGGACCACTTTCTTTATTTTTTTTCAGATGTTGTCCTTGTTATATGAAAGTTCATTTTCTCCAATTTCACCAACCTATCCTCTAAATTCAATAATTCTGTTAACTCTGCCCCTTCACAAATATACACCTAATTAATTTTCTCTTTTTGTCTTGTGTGTTTGCTAGTAAGATTAGTAGCACCAATGTCACCAACCTCTTTGAAATGTGTCATGGAATGTATTTTGGGACTATCTGAACAAATAATATATGTATACAGTGTAATCACATAAGTGTTGTTCAAAAAGGATAGCATGTATACAAATTTTATTTTTACCTTAGACGATAGAGAAGTTGTTTTTGGTAGTTCATTGATTCAAGAAAAAGCATATCAAAACAGTTAAAAATAAATAAATAATGAAAGTGAAGATAACGCTTAGCTACCTATTAAATAAAGAGCAACTTTCACATATAGCAAACATAAAAATCATATTTGTATGTTAGTTATAGCTATGGTTTGCATAATTGCGCTCCATAGCAAATTTTATGTTTGTTATGAAGCTTTTGATTTGTACAATTCGCTACAAACATCCAATTTCATACAAACTGCTCAGTTTTGTATAAATTCATTTATACATTGTAATTTGTATAATAAGATCTGTATTTATATAATTATAAGTGTATAGGACAAAAATATATGTATTTGTATTTGTATATACACTTTTCTCTCGCTTTAAACAAACACATGCATTTTATATCGAAATGTATAAAATGGCTAATTATATACCGAATCAGATGGCAAAAAAATGGAATGTTTGCTACGAATTACAAATAAAATAAACTATGACTATAACATTTAATTTGAATTAATAATTTGCTATTTCATACAATTTTTCCTTAAAAAAATACTAAAGATAGTCTGACAAAATATTCTAATTATTATTTTTTGTCTGTCTAGGTGTTTTCTACTTCAAAGTTCTTCACCAATTATCCAAGGTTGAAGGACAAGTTTGGTCACCATTCTGTTTTTTTGTACATTAAGAGTTCTTGTTTCTGCCTTCGAGGCTTCTTTCGCTGACTCTATTCACTTCCTTTACGGGATATTAGAAAAAAAATATGAGTTGTAATGACTTTTTTTATGAATATACACACTCTAATTTTTACTTTACTAAACCAAAGTTGTTGTACTATATTTTGAAACTAAAAAAATCATTCAAATCTTATTCAAGTATCGCAAAAGTCATTAAAATATTTTTGATTAAAAAAAAAATATTCAACTTTACTAAGTAGCATAGAAAATCACTAGAAGTAAAACAAAGAAAACATTTTTTTGACATTTAGGCAACGTTGAGTAACATTTTCGTTATAAAAAAAACATATAGTAACTTCATGTAATATTTAGTAAAGTTGAGTGATTTTTTTGTATAAAAAAATAATTTAATGATTTTGACATAATAAGACAAATTTATCGAGTGGCCATTAAATTACCCCTAATTATATGTGATCTTAGGACAAACGAATTTGACAATTTTTAAGAGGATTTTTCTTAATTGTATGAAGGAATTAGGATTGAACATGGTAGTGGATTTTTAAATTTTCTGTAATAAAAAATGAATTAAAAGGATGCCTTTTTTGGGTTCCAAAAATGGATAGGTAAATAGGTGATCTAATTTTATAGGGAAAATAATAATTATAGTCTTCATATAATTATTTAATTTAAATTTAATACTTATTTTATTTAACTGTGCACACTTAACTTTCAGTTATTCAAAATGTGTGTTTTTGATCCTTGTAAGTAGATGAAAGTTAAATATCTGACGGAATTATTACTAAAATAGTTGAAATTTTAAAAAATAAAGGTTAAAGGTTTTAAAGTCTAAAAATTATTTGGACATCATTGATAACCCTAAGGAGCCCGTCTATCTACTAAATCTTTTCAAATGTAATCGTATTTGATCTTAATTAGTAACTGTTCAGAGGAAGATCAGGTTGCTAATGAACCAAGAACAGAGCACAGAGAGAAGCAAATATGATCAATTTATATATTTAAAATAATCATTTTGGTTGTATATTTTAGAAATATAAAATATAATTTTGAATTTTGCATATTATTCTTGAAGCATTTAGAATCACCAACCCTTCATTTTATTTTATTTTATTTTAGATATTTTTAAAACAATTATCCTGTTAAATAGTTAACTTTCAAGAACGAAAATCACACACTTCAAATAATTAAAGGTCCACTCAATCAAGTGTAAAAAACACAGTAGAATCACGCAA
>NW_026027323.1:0-1389 GCF_019186545.1 Solanum stenotomum | reverse complement strand
ATCTGTAGAAAAACAAAAAATTAAAATTAATCCTCGATTAAACATTGTTCAAACGAATGATAAAGCATCTGATATTTCTGATAAGGATATTCCTTCTGTATCCGAGATGGATTTTAATCTTAATGATACTTAATGATGAGTGAACATCAAATTGATTTTAGTCCAAGTTCACTGGCAAGAAAATATATTCAAAACGAATTTTTAAATGAAAAATAGAACCGGTTTAAAACTTGGTTTTTCGACACTTATAGTAAAGAAGATTTAAATAATATTTCTCAAGAGTTTTATGAAACTTGTGCATTACATAATCATATTATGTTTTTTGTGCCTTGGTTTATAACCACTTATTTGTCTTTATTCATCAACGTTCTTGAACGATCTTACAAAGATGAATCGGGTAATATTATTCAATCCATTTATCCTTTTCAAGCTCCATTTATTTTACCAAATAATACCGGTATTACTTTAATTGCATTTCATAAATTTATTGATAATGATGTCGCCGCTGTAAGTATAAATGAAATTAATCATCTTATTTCTCAAAATAATTATTTGGTCCTATATGTCAAAGTTATTGGTGAACATATTTGTTCTCTAGACAAAAAATTAGATAGCCTGTCTAATCTGATTGTTCAAATTGATAGTAAGCTAAAATTTGTGAAACAAGTTTCTGAACAGGCTTATTCGTCAAAACAGACTGATGTTGTCACGACCCGGGAGCACCCCCTAGTCGTAACCGGCATACTCGACCTCGAAGAGGTCTAATACAAGCCTCTTAGCATTCATTCATTGCATAGACACCAAAACCATAAGGAATTAAAAACTTTCTTCACACACGAAGATACTTTCAATAAATAGCAAGCGGAAGACTTTCTAGACTTTATACAATATGTCTCAAAACCATTTAATACCTGAATATAACATTGGGACTAAGCCCACTCAAAACTTAAGCAAATACTAGAGAGACATAAAAAAAAGAACACGTTGGTTATTGCCCTCGAATCTATGAGGACTCACCAAGTCTTCATCTTCAACTCTTAAAAACATAACAAGTAGCCATGACATATCACCATCTCCAAATCCCTACACTTTAGTCAAAAAGCGAAAGAAAGGGGTTAGCACAATTAAGTACTAAGTATGGAGACCATGCAAGAAAATATGCACAACGGACATTTACAAGAAATGTATGCTTTCATATCCTTTGATAAAACGTTTCCGTTACAAGTATAAGAGACATAATACAAGTCAACATTAACATATAAGACCATAGCTAACCATACATATACTTAACATAAATCCATATACAACCCATGCTTAACTTTAGAAGGACACATGTCATTTTATTACCATAGGACCTCTATCTAATAAAACCTTAAGACACACTTGAGT
>NW_026027322.1:0-467 GCF_019186545.1 Solanum stenotomum | reverse complement strand
AATAATATCATATAAAATTAAATGAAAAGCGTAATAAATTCAACTTTTACCATGATAAGATTGAAAAATATTATTTAAGTGGAAGGAGGTGGGGCCCACTTATATATTTTATATAGTAAGTATTGGACATTTGTAATGATTTAATCGGAACAATGGTAGTAAATCATAGACTCTTCTAATATATAGTAATATATAATAGTATGCTTTTAAAGTAGTTTAAATATTGTACTATTTATTATGATTTATAACACTTTTTTTTTAAATTTATGTCATATTATGGAATTTGAGAAGTTATTGAAATTTTTATATGATTTTAAAAATATTTTAAATTGTTAGCTATTGTGATTTGTAGTACTTTTTTTTAACATAATTTTGAAAGTAATATTTATTACTCTATTTGTTCTAATTTATATGGCACATACAGAATTTTAAATATTATCCCTTTTTTATGTCTCTTTTATATATTA
>NW_026027321.1:0-979 GCF_019186545.1 Solanum stenotomum | reverse complement strand
GTAAATGAAATCATGTGTTTCAAGAGTAATAAGTCCAACCAATTTCAAAATCCATATAAAACAGCCCACCAACAACATACATATATATATACATATATAACAACCTTCATAATTTGATCATGGGGGCATGAAAACCATAAACATCAGATAATCATTCCATTTCATGATAATATACAGAAATAGACCATAATAGGATGTGTAGTAATAATTCCATAATTCAAGAGTTCATAAATGATCATAAGGACCCATAAACTTGAAGTAAAATAGAGGATAAATGGTTGGACTTGTGGAAAGGAAGGTTTCCACAATCAACCCACATACCTCAACTTTGGAGAATTCTTGATGAAGATTGGAATGGAGAATTGCTTGAGATTGAATCCGGAATTAAAGCTTGGGATCCTTGAATTTGGTTGATGATCTTGGTGGAATTTTTGGAGAGGGTTTAGAGAGAGTTTTTGGATGTTTTGAAGTTAAATGACTAAGTATGGATATGTCCCTTTTTTATAAAAACGTCCCAACACTTAGAAAAAAAATTGAGGCGGGTGAACAGTGTTTTCGGCTACTGGAATTTGCATTTTCTGCCGGACAGGTTTTACGAAAATGGTCATAACTCCTTCATCCTAACTCGGAATGAGGTGAAACAAATTGCGTTGGAAAGCTAACTCACAGAGCTTTAATTTTGATAGTTTGATGTCCTTCCAGTTCCTTGTGTGCTGAGAGATATGCCCCTTTAAAGATGACCCTCAAAATCGCAATTTTTGCGATTTTCGAATTTTGATACGGTTGTTCTAAAATTCGGGTTAGACTCATTTCCCACTCAATTTGACCCCCTGAATAAGAATATGAAGTCGAATTTCCGAAATGATGCACGGATTTTGAGATATATGAAAATTACAATTTTAGGTGTTTTCGAAGCACATTTTCGGGCATTTTTGGGGTCGTTTCAACAAGCATATATCTAAACTGCAATTTATGATGA
>NW_026027320.1:0-266 GCF_019186545.1 Solanum stenotomum | reverse complement strand
TTTGTTCAACTTCAACTTGAGATTAATCATTCATTTTGAGTCCAAATTAAGTGATTCAAAAGGCAAACTTCAAGAGAATTTCGAGGGGAATCTAGCGGTGATCTCGGAAACGCGAGGGGAGGCTTCGTTTGAGGTAAGAAATCAATTTTAGCCACTGCCAAGGTGATTTTCCGGATGTTTTGTTGTTGAATTTTTGAAATGTGAGATCTTGATCATCGTAAGTCCGTTTTGAGTCATTTTTGTGGCTAACTTGTAGAGTTTTTCGC
>NW_026027319.1:0-459 GCF_019186545.1 Solanum stenotomum | reverse complement strand
GTCTTTAATAAGCCTTTTTGTTGTAGTGGTATTCAGCCAAAGTGTTTGGGGGTGTACTACTAAAAGTTTGACATTCGAGCAGTCCATTGCAATCCCCTATTTGACATTGATTGTGGCCTAATGAGTCAAAATTACAATTGGTTCGACCCCAAATACGACCCTTTTTAGTTGAGCTCGTGGTCATGTCTGGCTCGATTTTCCATGTATCACCATACTCGAGTTGTCGTCCCCCACCGGGGACGGCTGCTGCCCATACAATTTGTAGAAATAAGGGGTACAAGCAAGTGAATTAGATTCGATGAAACTTTTTTTTTGGCTAAGTCAAAAAAACAAGAACAAATGGGTCGAATATTTAGACCGGTTTTTACCCAATAACACCCAATACTTTCATTTTCAGTAATACTAAAGTTCTCATTGAACTTTATAGCTTAACTAGACATAGGACCCCGTGCCAGCACG
>NW_026027318.1:0-399 GCF_019186545.1 Solanum stenotomum | reverse complement strand
GCATGCAAGCACTCCACATATCGAGGAGTATCCGTTAATAACACAAAGCATGCTCACAGTTACCCGATAATTCCCGAAATAGATCGAAAACATGATTTCTTAACACCTATGCACGATTCAATAACTACCCAACCCAAATCCCAACTAATCAACATGCATTCACATTCTCGAGCTCAATCTAAGAGAGGAAAACCGTAGCCTACCTGTAGGTCGATCACACGCGCTCCAAAATCACTCCTTTGGAGCTTTCCCTTTATGAACGGTCTCGAAATGCTTCCCCGCTATCAAAAATAGTATCACAACGTTAATACGGTCGTTTAGACACCAAAATCACAACAAACAGAGACGGGTCAATTTTGGAGTCAAAACCGGAATCGTGGGACCCGCGCAGGAAATTCC
>NW_026027317.1:0-262 GCF_019186545.1 Solanum stenotomum | reverse complement strand
CCCGCGACGTATGGTTGGATATTGATTTTCGGCTACAAATACCCGGTTAAAGTCCGTGGTCTAGCTTACTCATTATTGGATGCTTCCTCGGCGATTTGGGGTATATGAGGGTCGGACTAAAATGATTATTTATGGTAATCGGTTTGGTGATATTTCCCGCGACGTATGGTTGGATATTGATTTTTGGCTACAGTACCCGGTTAGAGTCCGTGGTCCAGCTTACTCATGTCCAGGCCATTATTGGATACTTCCTCGGCGATTT
>NW_026027316.1:0-262 GCF_019186545.1 Solanum stenotomum | reverse complement strand
CTCTTGGCGTTCCCCTTTTGTTTTTGGTCATTGTTTGAACACCAATATTACTTGTAACAACATCCATTGAGTGTGCACGATTTTGCTCAGAAGGGACATCAACCAACTGCCGATCTAACAAAGTAGCTTTACTTTGATTGATATCTACAACCTTTCTTTTTTCATTTAGTATTTCTCTCACATCACCTTGATACTTTTCACTAGCAATAGTACCTTTTGTAGCAACTTCAATAGTATCATCAATTTGTTTGTTATTTTGATT
>NW_026027315.1:0-575 GCF_019186545.1 Solanum stenotomum | reverse complement strand
TGACAGACTTTAAGAAAATCGACTAACACACACCTTTTTTCGCATAAAAATAAACTTATGCAATCTATCGTTTTTTATCTTTTATTTTTACAAAAATTGAGGATTTCTATAAGTTTTTTAAAGTGCAAAAGTGCAAATGAAGAATATAAATGAAAACAATAAAAATACATGAATTTGATTTTAAGTAATTGCATTTTCTAGCATTTCTAAAAAATCAACCTATCGATTAAGTGAAATCAACGAAGGCCAAACTTACGAGGTATAGTCCATCAATTTAATTGATATCAATTTTCTTTAAAAATCTGACCATGTCCATCAATTTTCTTGATATACATCAGTACATATTAATAGCAAACACAAGTACACAACCACTAGTTAAGTTGGGGGGGGGGGGGGTAACATGGCATTTTATGTATATAGCTATCATGATACATTTACGATATAACAAAGATACATATATATATGTTACAATTAGTGAAAGCATACAATACCATAAGAAGATATAAATTAAAAGCAAGAGGGAGAGGGAGAAGCAACATGTTACACATAATGAGCTTTATAAGGCCAATCACTAC
>NW_026027314.1:0-760 GCF_019186545.1 Solanum stenotomum | reverse complement strand
GACCATGTTAGGTGTTTTTCCTCTTTTCTCTATCTCTGCCACTATTTCCTGTACCACCAATACATTCTCCGCTATACTCCTCCCCTGTATGAATCCTGCTTGCTCTGGAGATATAATTCGTGGGAGTACTACTTTAATTCTTTCATGAATTATCCTTGAGAAGATTTTATTCACAAAATTACTCAATGATATAGGTCTCAAGTCCGAGATGTGTTGACAATTATCTTTTTCGGTATGAGAACCAAATTAGTGTGAGTGATATACCTTGGTAGGTCAGCACCACATACAAAAGCCTTAACCATTTTGTGGATATCCTCCCCGATAATTTCCCAAGAGCTTTGATAAAAGGCTCTTGTCATCCCATCTGGTCCTTCGGCACTATTTTTGTTTAGTCCCATGACTGCCCTCCTTACTTCATCTATAGTTGGCATGGCTTCCATTTCCCCGTTCATATTACTAGTGATAACCCTTGGCAGCTCCTCCAGCATTCCAAATTCTTTGCTAGCCCCTTCTTGTCTTGTGAACTGATTAACATAAAAATTCACCGTTGCCTTGGCAATATCTGTCTGTTCTTCCATCCAGTCTCCTTCCTCATTTTGAATTCTATTCACCTGTAACCTGCTTCTTCTGCCCTTGACCAGTGTATGAAAGAACTTAGTATTTCTTTCCCCTTCTTTAAACCACTCCATTCCCGCTTTTTGTTTCCAGAATTCCTCCTCCCTATTGAGTTGTTTTTTTAGTTCTGCTTGAGCGCGATGCA
>NW_026027313.1:0-579 GCF_019186545.1 Solanum stenotomum | reverse complement strand
TTGTTTGGGGTTCCTTCGGGTTCCCCACTCGCCGGTCACGTCTAGGCCCTAGGCTTGAGTCGTGACAAACTTGGTATTAGAGCACTAGGTTGATAGATCCTCGGAGTCCAACATACCGCGTTGATTAGAGTCCGATTCATGGTTGTGTTGTGCACCACAACTATGAGTAGGAGGCTATGAGACGTTTTAGGAAATGTTTCCCTTCTCCATGTTCTAAGTCGTGCTGTAGAGTTGAATTAAGTTCTTCCCTAACGGTTGTTCTTTGCTATGCTAGATAATGCCTAATACAAGAGGAAGACGAGCCCGCGCACCCGAGGAACAACCGACCAATGGGGATCTTCGGGATGCCCTTACTTTATTTGCACAAGCTATGGCTAATCAAGCCAACCACGGGGCCCAAGCCCCTCAGGCTCCTACCCCGGCATCTCGGGTGAGAGACTTCGTGCGGATGAATCCCCCGAAATTCTATGGGTCTAAGTTAGATGAAGACCCTCAAGAGTTCATTGATGAAGTCCACAAGATATTAGCTATCATGGGCATGAGGTCAGAAAATAAGGCGGAGATGGCGGCCTACCAACT
>NW_026027312.1:0-695 GCF_019186545.1 Solanum stenotomum | reverse complement strand
CAGGTCTTACTGAGGGTTCAACTTTCGCAGGAGTGAGTGGGGGAGGAACAAATGGTCTAGCCATTTTTGCTTTTGGGAGGTTGTTTTCTCCTTTAGAAGGAGTGATTGGTCTAAACGGCCTCATGTTTACCCTGCAAAAATTCACGGGTTAGAAAATCAGGTAGAGAATTGTTTTCCCCTTCGATAAACTCAATTTCAAAATCAAAACTAGATAGTAGAGCTTGCCATCTAGCAAAGATTTGTTTAGAAACAAGATTTTTAACATCTTTTTGTAAAATCTCTTTAGCCGATTTACAATCTACTCTTAACAAAAATTCTTCATTAATAAGATCATCTTGAAATTTCGTGATACATAGCACTATAGATAAAACTTCTTTTTTGACAGTAGAATAATTTTTTTGTGCGGAATTCCAGATTCCTGATGTGAAACGAACTAATTGCTCTGTAGATTCAAGATCTACTTTTTGTTTAAGAATTCCTCCATAGCCTGCATCAGAAGCGTCAGTTTCAACAATCATAAATGCATTTGGATTGGGGATCCCTAAACATGGAATGGTTTGTACAAGAGCTTTGACTTGGATGACAACTTGGGTTTGTTCAGTACTCCAAGGGACTTGATTTTTTCTAAGTCTCTTATACAATGGTTCACAAGTTTGTCTGACTTTTAGAATAAAATCAGCTACGTAATTTAGACT
>NW_026027311.1:0-2334 GCF_019186545.1 Solanum stenotomum | reverse complement strand
AAAATTATTTTTAATCTTTATTATTTCCGTATATAACATATCATTTTTTTTTAAAAAAAAATACTAACATTTCTTAAAATACTTTAACAAAATTTGTTATGAGTCAATTTAAGCTACATATCAATCCAAAATCTACTGAACTAATATTAAACAAATCATATTTTCATTTGCTAATTTTGTGTTTTTTTAAAAAATATATATTTCAGTACTTCAGGCAATTCAGATTTGTGCAGTTCATCTGATGAATCTTGCCAAAATAATGATTCATCATCACCAGGAAATGATCAACCATCAACTGGATCAACCAAGAATAATAATAATAAGAAGAAAAATAATCTGCCAATAATACTGGGAACTACAATCCTAACCTTCTTGCTTGTGTGGGCAATTGCGGGTATTTTTATATTTTACACTACAAAAACAAAAGGGCTACTACATCTCTTGTTAATCCAGGTGAGGTTAACGGTTGGATATAGAATTGTTGTAATTTTTTGGAATTCGAAAAACTCTAAAAGGTTATTTTCATAATTTTTTACTCTAAATTGTTTACTATTTATTTTTAACACTATTTAAATCCAATTAAATATGCACTAATACAAAGTTGCAATTTTCAGGGCAAATTAGTGGAGGCAGAACCCTTTTTGTAGATAGAGTCCAAATGTCTGAAAATTTTGAAAAGAATCCAGAGGTTGCTGCCCATGATCATCAGAACTCAACAAATGTTTAGCTTAACATGATTCTTAATTTCAAAAGGAAAAATAATGCAAGGTTAATTAGGAATATCAAATTTATTATTGAGTTGGCTAGCAAGAAAATAATGCATGTAATATAATGTTTAAAATTTTGTAATTTGTTGTAATTAATTAATGTTCTTGTTGTTTTTGGATCATAGTGGATTTGTTTACCATACCATTCATCAGGATTCTTCCAACATAAATTTGTTGTAAGTTTGTAACAAAATTTATTTTATTATTAGTATTTTCGATCTTTATATTTAAACTATCAGTAAAATAATTTTTTGATATGACCTTTATATAATTTATTATATGTTGAAATAATTTCTTTTTTATTTGAATGAATTCAAGAACTTGCTCGATCATCATTTCATTTAATATGATGGGTTCTCTCTTGTGTATTATTAGCTCTAGGTTCACTTAATAGTACTGTATTTTTTAAAAAAATATAGTGGAGACTTTAATATCATTGCAAAAGGAATTTGAAGTATTACAAGGCTGGATTGGTGATATTTTGTCTTCCATCACCTTTTACATATGATTGGATCAATTGTAGCAGCAGTGATCTACCTCGCATTACAGCACTGTAAGTAAAATTTAATTCATTTTAATATGTGTTTTTACTTTTTAAAGGACAGTCTGATGCACAAAGCATTCCGCGTAAGGTTTGCAAAAAGACCTCATCCAAGGGGTATAACACAAACAGTTTATACTAATGCAAGCATTAGTGATTGATTTTATGGTTCGAACATGTGATCTATAGGTCACACAAAGATAATTTTATTGTTGTTTCAGGGCGCGCACCCCTTTATATAATTGTAATTTTTTTTGTTGAAATAAAATTAATTTACAGGTACTTGAGCAAATTCAATCTATCAGGATCACTTCCAGATTTTAGTTCCATGGATGCTCTTGAGACAATGTAATGTTTCTTGTTTTTTTAATTTTTTTTTATTAATTTAAATACATTTCTTCCTAAATAGGGATATTTTTATTTTAATTAATTTCTAACTCTTTTTTTTTTTGTGCTTCTTGGATTGCAGTGATTTGAGTAACAACGATTTGGATGGACCTATTCCTGATTTTTTTGGCACATTACCGAATCTAAAAGAACTGTTAGTATAAAACTATTATATTCTGATCGATTTAATTAGCTTGTTTGGTCAATTTTCTTAAAAGCTAAAAGTATTTTGAAGAAAAAATCAATTTATTTTAAAAAATTAAGGTGTTTGGTCAAAACAAATTGTAGCAAGTTCTGATCGATTTAATTAGCTTGTTATGATAAATAATTTTGGTTTAATTTCTTTTCAGGAATTTAGCAAATAACAAGTTCAGTGGACCAGTCCCTGCTTCATTGTCAAACAAAAATGGCCTAACCATAGAGTAAGAAAAAGCAACATTAAACATATCTTCTGTTATATTTCTTGAACTGTTTAGCCATTGAAAAGTTAAAAATTATTTTACATACCTAATAAAATAATTTTTAATCTTTATTATTTCCATATATAACATATCATTTTTTTTTTAAAAAAAAAACATTTTTTTAAATACTTTGACAAAATTTGTTATGATTCAATTTAAGCTACATATCAATCCAAAA
>NW_026027310.1:0-719 GCF_019186545.1 Solanum stenotomum | reverse complement strand
ATCAACAAGTTGAAAGTGCTACTTGGGAGTCCGAAGCGAACATGCAAAGGCGATATCCCTATATTTTCCAATCCACTCAAGCCTAAGGTATTAATTTAAGCCCTTTATAAAAATCTCAGGTCTTAAGTTCAGCCCCCATGTCATTGCATACATTCATGTTTAAACTGACAAGTTCATTGTGATTTTACAACTATGTTGAGGTTTTTGAAATAAGATGTAAGTGCATTGTTGCATCCTTATGTGGGCTGATATTGCCATGTTTGTGTCCCTCATGTACGTTTCTTTAACATTCGGGGACGAATGTTCCCAAGGAGGAGATATTGAAACGACCCCAAAAATGCCCGAAAATGTGCTTCGAAAACACCTATAATTGTAATTTCCATATATCTCAAAATCCGTGCATGATTTCGGAAATTCGACTACATATTCTTATTCAGGGGGTAAAATTGAGTTGGAAATGGGTCTAACCCGAATTTTAGAGCAACCGTATCAAAATACGAAAATCGCAAAAAATGCGATTTTCAGGGTCAACTTTAAAGGGGCATATCTCTTAGCACACAAGGAACTGGAAGGGTCACTACCTATTAAATTAAATCCCTTCGAGTTATCTTTCCAATGCAATTGGTTTCACCTCATTCCGAGTTAGGATGAAGGAGTTATGACCATTTTCGTAAAACCTGTCCGTGCTGAATTTCAATTTCCAGTAAGCTTAGTTACTG
>NW_026027309.1:0-255 GCF_019186545.1 Solanum stenotomum | reverse complement strand
AATTTTAACAATGTATATGAATAAATTGCCTCACATGAGTTCCAACTTGGTAGACGCCCATTCAGGCGGAATTGTACCGCTTAAGTAGTTGCGGTTGAGATCACTGAAAAAAAAGGTAAAATCATAATGATTTTAAAAATAAGTAAAATTCAAACTGATTTTCTAACAATTGTTCTGGATGCTCAGTGTACATTTTCTTCAGATATGGTAACTTCGCCAGTGATGCAGGGAGGACACCTGAAAGATCCTGTCCTT
>NW_026027308.1:0-255 GCF_019186545.1 Solanum stenotomum | reverse complement strand
CTTTTGAGAATTCTCCCCATACGTGGGGGTCCTTATCGTTCTTGGTGACATACCCAATGAGGTAAGCAAATCCTTTGTGAAAGGTTACATTACACTGTCTTCCTTCGAACTGACTAAAGGCTTCCCTTATTATTTTGGTTGCATTGTTCTTGGAAGCGCTGAAGTTTTTTACTGCGATGTGTATATGCCACCCTTCGTTTTGATGTTTTTCTTTAGTAATAACTATCGAGCTGCATTGAAAGAGCTTTCTTAGGA
>NW_026027306.1:0-1403 GCF_019186545.1 Solanum stenotomum | reverse complement strand
GACTTTAAGCAACGCTTTTCCAGGGGTGACCGAAAGAGGCGTAACCTTAGAGTTTAGGCAACACTTTTCAAGTGTTGCCTAATCAGCTACACTTAAAAGCGTAGCCTAAAAGGCAAAAAGGCCACGCTTTGATGTACCTCAAATAGCAACAGTTCTATCTTATAAAGCAATATTCTTAATATGTGTACTCAATAGTTCAAAAAGTACTCTTATAATAGTTCAATATATCCTAAAATGAATATATTTCACAAAATCAAATATAATGTATTCAAACTTTTACAATAGTTCAAAAACTTTTCATCATACACTTCAATGAGATCAAATTGACTTGTGGTGACCCTTCAAATTTGATCACCTCCATTCCCTACATATACCAGATTGCAGCAGTTATAGAAGAGGCAAGAAGTTCCAGTTTGCAGCAGTTGTAGAACAACAAATCAGATTGCAGATTGCAACAGTTATAGAACAACAAATCATATTGCAGATTGTAGATTGTAGACTGCAGATATTTTGAGTTCAGGCAGCTCTGTTTTTTCTAGTAGATTGCAGATTTTTTGAGTTCAAATTGCAGCACTGTGTATAGATTTTTTGAATTCTCTCTAAAGCTGACTTTGAATGCAAGCAGTGATCATGTTTAAGCCTTCCAATGCTGCCTGAACTCCAATTCTCAAGGTGGAAAAAGGGGAAAATGACACACCTAATTCTGGCAAAACAGAGTCACAATCACATAAGATCAATGCCAACTCCAAGTACACTTCTGGCCAAAGAACAAGATCATACTTTTAATGGCTTTAATCCACTGCCTCAGGTGCTATAAAAAATGTTAGCAGAAACAAATTGTTAGAGGAATGAAGTAGGTTAGTACTAATAATGATTCTTTTCTTTACACAAACAGAAAATACACTTAGCCATTCATCTACTTTTAAACATATTCCTACAACTTATGGACTTTTGTTGACCCGAGATTTCCTATTGCACTTCACAGGTTGATAGGTACTTGACATTTCTGGCTGAAACATAGGATCCTAATTCCAAGAACAACAATGAAAGAAGTGCCACTGATCAAAACAGGGAAATAATATCTGATCCAATCCATCGTAAATTAAGCATGTATCATCAAGATAGAGACAACATATTGGCTAAAAGGTTAATATTTTTTTAACCAACTTAAGTCGTTACTCTGCACATATAAATGCAAGTTGGTGTAAATATAATTACTAATTTCCCCTCCTCTTCCAGTTTCTTGTTTTATTGTCTTGAAGGCCAATTAAAACAATTATTGGGAACATGAATCAGGAAAGTTCATTGCGTCCACTGTTCTATGATGTAGATCTATCAACAATGAGGAAACAAAAATACATATTTAATTTGGATTAAGCTAAAATACGATCTAGACTCCCAAA
>NW_026027305.1:0-856 GCF_019186545.1 Solanum stenotomum | reverse complement strand
TGGTTTAGCTTTGCCTGATGATGCTTTTTCTAATAAACATGTAACACATGGGATTTTTCTTAAACCTTTTGAGTGAAATAACAATGTATCTATATAAAATGAGGGGATCATTTTATCCTTATTTAGAGGTTTTGAAGTCAAGCAATGTTAATGAAGAACTATCGTTTGATTGGGAATATGCTAGTCGGCATATTTTAACACGAATTTGAGTTGATCGATTTAGAGGGTTTTCAGATATTATAGGCGGACCTAAGAAAGATAAATGATTAAACATTATATGTATATAGTATGGCTCATTGCAATTTTTATTTTTTGAAAATTGTTGTTTAACACCTAATTAATGTGGTCTTGTTTCATGATTAGTGGTTCTTTTATTATTTTATTATACACTAAGCATGTGATTCATGAAGTGGAATCATGATTGGGAAATTTTTTACTTAATGTATCTGTCATGATTAAATATTTTATATTTAAATGAAAACGACAGTTTTAACTTTAAAGAATTAGTTTTCCTAGAAAAATGTTGGATTAATAATATATATTTCAAATTTGTTGAGTAGTATTTGTCATAGAGTACTCAAAAGGCACCCAAAGCATCAAGCCATCAACTAATGATTTAATTTAAGAGAAAATACATAAAATCACTATTGAAATTGTTTCGAATTCTCAAAAAGACACTTTAATTTTGTGGGTGTCATATTACCCCATTAAACAATTTAAAAGTGTTATAAATATCTCACTTTTCACCCAACCTCAATTGCAAGAAAAGAAGCACAATCACGCACCAATTGTTATTTGCCACGTATTAATTCTTTTAAATTTTTAATATTTAGTTTAATTTTCATTTTCAATTTTT
>NW_026027304.1:0-857 GCF_019186545.1 Solanum stenotomum | reverse complement strand
CGTACTAGAGAGGCCTCTCCTGAGCCTCATATTGATGACAGAGAGGACCAGGTTCCTCCAGAGCCTGCAGTCACACCTTTGCTTCAGGATACATTATTGAGGGTGTTAAGTGTGCTTGAGAGCTTTACTCAGGGTGGTGGTGCGACCACTACACCACAAGACTCTCAGACTAGAGAGGGGGCTCAGACCCAAGAGCAGCAGGAAGCTCCAGTTATGCATGATGCGGTGGGGCAGCCACCAATGGATCCCATGGTTGAGAATGATCTTGCACCAGCAATTCGGGGTCAAGGTGCACCATTGGTTGTTCTGACAGAGGATGAGCAGCGTAGGTATGAGAAATTTCGAAAGATGGACCCACCTCAGTTTCAGGGTGGGAAGAGTGAGGACGCTCATGAGTTTCTGACTACATGCCGAGAGTTGCTAGAGGTTGTTGGATTAGCTGAGTCACATGGGGTTCGATATGCTACACTCCAGCTTCGTGGGCCAGCGAAAGAGTGGTGGAGAACTTATTCGGGGGCTTTGCCAGTTGGATCTCCTCCAGTGACTTGGGAGAGGTTTTCCAGTGCCTTTCATGACCGTTTTATCCCTTGGAGCGTGAGAGAGGAGAGTCGTTTGAGGTTTGAGAATCTGAGACAGGACAGCTTATCAGTTACAGAGTATGAGGCCCGTTTTTGCCAGTTGTCTAGGCATGCTTTGGCCATTATTCCAGACGAGACAGAGAGGATCCGTAGATTCGTGAGGGGGTTGACTTTCTCTATCAGATCGGCTGTGTTTAGAGCATCTAGAGAGGGGGCTACCTTCCAGTCCATTGTGAGTGCCGCTAAAGACGCGGAATTGATGGAGAGAGAAGAGTTTGG
>NW_026027303.1:0-369 GCF_019186545.1 Solanum stenotomum | reverse complement strand
ACTGTAGCTAAGCCTGGACATAAGTAACCACGGACTCTAACCGGGTACTGTAGCTAAAACCAAATCACAGGTAAGCTGGACCACGGACTCTAACCGGGTACTGTAGCTAAGCCTGGACATAAGTAAGCTGGACCACGGACTCTAACCGGGTACTGTAGCTAATAGAAAAGCAGGGCATTATGGATACAAGGTCATAAGTTGAGTTACTGACTATCAGACTCAAGTCTGCTACATCAGTCTACAAGGAGCTGACCGTCCGAAACGACGTCGGAAAAAGTTCTACTGCCCAACGACATCCGAAATCTCGCAAGTCTATGGCAACACTAGTCTAAGCCTAGACAAAGGCCAAACATACTTCAATTCAATATT
>NW_026027302.1:0-369 GCF_019186545.1 Solanum stenotomum | reverse complement strand
CACTTCAAATTGTCGGATGTTACAATTTCTCCCCCTTGGAAACATTCGTCCTCGAATGAGGTTACTCTTATAAAGCTAAGGGTGTAACATCAACTCAACACCCAACAAACAACCATGCAAATGCAACAACAACAACAACATGCTCATTATAATTAAAAGAGCACTAAGAAGGAAATTAATACCTTGATCTGCGGATTCAAAGAGATATGGATATCTCTTCTTCATATCTTCTTCGGCTTCCCAAGTAGCTTCCTCAACAATTTGGTTCCTCCATAGGACCTTAACTGAGGCTACCTCTTTCGTTCTCAACCTACGAACTTGCCGATCTAAAATCCGAACCGGAATCTCCTCATAAGATAAGTTATCCTT
>NW_026027301.1:0-571 GCF_019186545.1 Solanum stenotomum | reverse complement strand
ACACTGTTCACCCGCCTCAATTTTTTTTCAAAGTGTTGGGACGTTTTTTTATAAAAAAGGGGACATATCCATACTTAGTCATTTTACTTCAAAACATCCAAAAACTCTCTCTAAACCCTCTCCAAAAATTCCACCAAGATCATCAACCAAATTCAAGGATCGCAAGCTTTAATTCCGGATTCAAGATTCAATCTCAAGCAATTCTCCATTCCAATCTTCATCAAGAATTCTCCAAAGTTGAGGTATGTGGGTTGATTGTGGAAACCTTCCTTTCCACAAGTCCAACCATTTATCCTCTATTTTACTTCAAGTTTATGGGTCCTTATGATCATTATGAACTCTTGAATTATGGAATTATTACTACACATCCTATAATGGTCTATTTTTGTATATTATCATGAAATGGAATGATTATATGATGTTTATGGTTTTCATGCCTCCATGATCAAATTATGAAGGTTGTTATATATGTATATATATATATGTATGTTGTTGGTGGGCTGTTTTATATGGATTTTGAAATTGGTTGGACTTAGTACTCTCGAAACACATGATTTTATTTACATGAACA
>NW_026027300.1:0-216 GCF_019186545.1 Solanum stenotomum | reverse complement strand
TCTAAAAATTATATATTTTAGTACGCATTCTTTATAAAATTATTGTAAATATTATTAAAATATTTTAAAAATTGTTGGTAAAAAAACTCAAAATAATTATTTTATTCAAATGTTTTAAAATTTAAGTAATTTTAATTATAGTATTTTGTAGTATTTTATTTGGATAACATTTTCTTTAAATTTTCTTTAAGTCTTTTAAATTTTAGCCGATTTTAT
>NW_026027299.1:0-579 GCF_019186545.1 Solanum stenotomum | reverse complement strand
AGTTCAAGTTCAAATTCTAAGTTCAAGTTAAATTTCAAGTTCAAGTTCTAAGTTCAAGTTCAAATTCTAATTTCAAGTTCAAGTTCTAAGTTCAAGTTCAAATTCTAGGTTCAAGTTCTAATTTCAGGTTCAAGTTCTAAGTTTAAGTTCAAATTCTAAGTTCAAGTTCAAGTTCTAAGTTTAAGTTCAAATTCTAAGTTCAAGTTCAAGTTCTAAGTTCAAGTTCAAGTTCAAATTCTAAGTTCAAATTCAAGTTCTAAATTCAAGTTCAAGTTCAAGTTCTAATTTCAAGTTCAAGTTCTAAGTTCAAGTTCAAGTTCTAAGTTCAAGTTAAGTTTTCAAGTTCAAGTTCAAGTTCAAGTTCAAGTTCAAGTTCTAAGTTCAGGTTCAAATTCTAAGTTCAGGTTCAAATTCTAAGTTCAAGTTCTAATTTCAAGTTCAAGTTCTAAGTTTAACTTCAAATTCTAAGTTCAAGTTCAAGTTCTAAGTTTAACTTCAAATTCTAAGTTCAAGTTCAAGTTCTAATTTCAAGTTCAAGTTCTAAGTTCACGTTCTAAGTTCAACTTCAAATTCTAAGTT
>NW_026027298.1:0-2089 GCF_019186545.1 Solanum stenotomum | reverse complement strand
AGCTAACTCAAACTCCCGGATGTATCAACAAATCTCTTGTTGATGATCCTGAATACTTGTGTCTGCATCATGAGAATATGCAGGCCAAATGGCTCAGTATGTGGAATGTAGGAGCATGTAAGAGGAATTCTAAAGCATAAACATAAGCTTGCAACTTGATAAAAAGGAAACATACTTACCTCTTCTCAAACTTACTCAACTCAAGGAATACTCAAGGATATTTAAAACTACTCAAACTTACTCACCTTAGAAGTACTCAAGGATAAGATACTCAACTCAGAGATTATATACTCAACTCAAAGATATGATATTCGACTCTAGGTACTTAACCCAATATAAAGCAACAATACATATGCAATATATGGAAAGCTTTATAAAATAGTAAAAATAACTTAGTTCGTAAAAGAAAATGCAATAACAAACTCAACTTTACTTATATAATAAAGTAATATAGTTTATGTGGTAGTTTCTCTAACAGACAACCACCACTATGAGTCTAAGTGGTGATACAACATCTTGCCCACGTTGCCAGGACTGTCTTACACTTTGCCGTCATATAGAACACTTAACTTAGTAGATCCACTAGCTTAACTTAGGTGATCATCTAAAAAGCATGACCCATTAATACTCATGATGGCTACATGGTTTATGGAGACTTGAGTTAATATGAACTCGCATCCCCATATCGGTGCTCAATACTACTCCCAAAAATATACTTAGCTCATATGTTTTAAAACAACTTCTTTCTTTGGTTTGAGATAATTACTCAGAACTTAGCTTAAAAGCTCTCTTGGAATCGATGTTCCCTTTCTTGCTCAAAACTTTTTTGGAAATTTTAGTTTCCTCTGTGAAAACATTTACTCTTGGGAATACTTAGTTCCCATATATCATTTTAAAGAAAATGAACTTTACTCTTACTCTTTACTCAACTTTAAAGCTTAAGTCTTAAAACAAAGTTTAAACATTTGTAAAAGACTTCTTGAAATATGGATCATGCCGAATTATGGACATGAACGACTCAATGCAAAGTTTTCAATAACCATAAATAGAACTCAATATTGGAACTCAAGAACTTCAATGATACTACTCACTTCAAGAATGCTCAACTCAGAGGGTTCATGCGGAATTATGAGCATGAACTACTCAACTCAAGGACTCAAAGATACTTCTCATCTCAAGACTGCTCGACTTATAGGGTTCATGCGGAATTATGGGCATGAACAATTCAACTCAAAGGCTTCATGGGTAACATGTAATAGTCCCATGATTCGAAATATAGTCTCAAAGTGGATTATGAACTCAATACTCAAGACTTAGAACTTGAAGATACTACTTCTCTCAAAGATACTCAACTGATGGAGTTCATGCGGAAGTAATGGCTTGAACGACTTGACTCAAGGGTCAAAATATCAATAAGGAACTCAGGTATACGACTCTTATCATTCTCATAGTTACTTCTCAAAACTTAACTCAAATTGATGGTGGATTTCAAAGGATTCACAATTGAACTCAAAGACTTTCTTGAACTCTACTCTTAACTCTCTCTTGAATGTGAATTATGAATTCAAGAGTTATGGTTCATAATATGAAGGATCTAGGTGATAGTGTAGACTCATGAATACATTATCCTCACTCTCATTCTCACTTACTTGAGTCTTGAAACAAGTTATTAGAAATTGTAGAAGACTCATCAGAAGGACTCAAAGGGACTCTCTCAAAATGATCGGAAGAACTCTCCAGACTTAACTCTTAACTTTACCTTGAATTTGAATTATGAATTATGAATTCAAGGTTATGATTGATCATGTTATGAATGATTTCTAAGTGTTTGGAAGTAGTTTGAAGTGTTTAGAAACAAAAGGGGTGAAGATACACTTCAAAGGAGCTCAAATGGGACAACCGACGGAGAATGAGTGGGGGCAGGCGACCCTGGCGCGTTCCGGGCATGGGGAGCCAGCCCCTAACTTCAGAGGCTGCATATGGGAGCACTGCAGGGGCGTCGCCCCAGCCCCTTGGGCACATCTGGGGCTCGCCGCGCCAGCCTCTCCCCAGGCCAAGTTTGACGAATTTCGCCTCTCGTTTTCTGATC
>NW_026027297.1:0-777 GCF_019186545.1 Solanum stenotomum | reverse complement strand
AAAAACAAATTTGTGAGATCACATAATTATTTTTTGAGTTATGTTTTAGTGTGTGAGATTAATGTTGTAATTTTGCTCGAGGGTCTATCAAAAACAAACTCACTATTTAACAATTTAGAGGTATTGTCTACGTTGATTAATCATGTGCAAGGTTTAAATCAATAGATTTAGCTTGCTAAATGTACATTTAAACTCTATTGATCACGTGCAAGATCGTGATAAGCCAAAAGAATAGCTCTTTCTTTACTTGCACGTTGGCATATAACTTGTGTATAATTTTGATTGCAGGTGACTCAAAAGAATTAAAACTTACATTTCGAATCTTATTTTCCCACCTCTTTATTTGAGCTTTCAATGTAATATTGTCCTCAATATACTAATGTTGTTGGGATTTTTTTTCAATTTTTATTTTGGTGAAGTTGATTCATTCAACAAGAAACACGTATTTTCTACCGTTAGATAGCTCCTACTACGTTTAAATGACATCAGTTCATACAAGAGGAGTTGCATAGTATCTTGTCACTCCGTTTTCGTGTACATATATAAATGTAAATATTGCACGAAATTGTTCTCTTTTTTTCCTACTGGATCATCAAAAGCCATTGGCAACTGTTTATTTATTCCACATATATGTAAATTTATTTATGCATTCAGCCAATCATAACAGAGTTCTGATAAGTGATTGTGGTCCCAAACTTAAATGCCAAAAGGTCAATCACATTTGAGGGGAGGGGCGGAGCTAGGGCACTGAGGAGGTTTCACAGTCAAAAACTTACA
>NW_026027296.1:0-374 GCF_019186545.1 Solanum stenotomum | reverse complement strand
TAATGATATACCTCTTATGTATGAGTATGGTGCAAAGGTGAAAGAAAGGAATAATAAGTTACTTTAAGTGACCTAAATGTGGTGCCTTAGTATGGATGGTGGTATGGGACGCCATCCATACATTGCACGAGGTATAGCATAAGGGTTTCTTGAGGTGAAGGTCCAAGGTAAAGGTTTTCATGTTGATATTGTTTAAAGGTGATATTATGACTTACTTGATGTTATGCTTGTCTTGTATGTCTTTTATGCTATTGTTCATGATATTTCAAAAAGGTGGCATAATGCATGGTTTCTAACTAAAATGTCCCTTTTTAAGCATGTCTTGCATGGTCATCATACTTAGTATATTTTGTGTACTAACCCATATTCTTCAT
>NW_026027295.1:0-374 GCF_019186545.1 Solanum stenotomum | reverse complement strand
CTGACCAACGTACGCTCCGGATATTAATTGGATACCTCATACACTTAGGAAAGAACGAATACCTCACACCAAGTATAGAAACAGTATATAGGAACAAGACAAGTATGATAATAGACAATTATATACAAACAGCATGCTGGGAATTATTATGGTTCTCCTGTAGCGGAGTATAATTTAAGATCCTTTTTATGGTATCAGAGCCATGTTGGCAGTATACGTATTTAGTATGAGCAGCTAAATACATATACTGTCTAAGGCATGGCAAAATTATTTTAATGTAGTATTTTAATAATTCCCAGCATGCTGTTTGTATATAATTGTCTATTATCATACTTGTCTTGTTCTTATATACTGTTTCTATACTTGGTGTGAGG
>NW_026027294.1:0-266 GCF_019186545.1 Solanum stenotomum | reverse complement strand
TTTAGCACTATAGTTTGATTTTTGAATTTTTAGGAATACTTTCAATTTGTGATTTTAAGACTAATTTGAATTTGGAATTTAGGACTAATAGTTTGAATTATATTTGATATTTTAGGACTAATTTAATAGTTTGAAGTTGGGACACTAGCTAGCTAGTTTGAATTTAGAATTTTAGGGATTTGAATTACAACTTAATTAGAACTTATAATTAATTATAACTTGAATTTACTATAAATTGAACTTGAAATTATAACTTGAACTTGGAA
>NW_026027293.1:0-257 GCF_019186545.1 Solanum stenotomum | reverse complement strand
TTTAACATTTAGGTTCTTATCACTAAAATAATTAAAATTTTAAAATTATCTGTCCAAAATTATTTTTACCTATCCAAACCACTTAATGAGGCGTTACCCAATTTTAGAAAGGAAAATAAAACGAAATTAAATAAAAGATTCAAATTTCTAATCTCACTTAGAGAGGTGCACCCAATCATAATCGCACGATATGATACTTCAACTATGGGTTCACGTATCTATATTTAATTAATTTTTTAAAAATATAATACTAATAT
>NW_026027292.1:0-319 GCF_019186545.1 Solanum stenotomum | reverse complement strand
AATGGGGAGAACTGGCGTCCCTGGCGCTTTGAGAGGCGTGGGGCGCCAACCCTCAATATTCAGAGACCAGTCTGGAGAGCGCTGGCTGGCGCGGCTCCCCAAGGGTGAAGATTCAGAACCCCTTTAGGGGGGCGCTGGTTGGCGCGACGCTTGACCCCTATCCCCCGGTGTTTGACGACTTTTCTTCTCTGTTTTTCATCTCTAAACCCTCTACACTTCAATGGTTCCCTCCCCCAAACACTTAGAATCATTTATACCCTCAATATATGATAGATTCAAACCAAAATTACGCCGCAAACATGAATCAAATCGCAAGAAA
>NW_026027291.1:0-1083 GCF_019186545.1 Solanum stenotomum | reverse complement strand
TTTCATTGATTAACTAAGATTAAAAAAATTAAAACACTTCAATGCACAAAATGAGTTATTTTGCTAGTTGGTGAACATTTTTTAGTAAAACAGGTAAAAGAAAAAATAATCGATCTATTTTGACTAGTTAGTTCCAGAATATATTTGACCATTTTACTTTTATAATTAATCAAAAATAAAATCATGCATCCCCTATTAAAAAATTGGAGGCTCAAAAGAGAGAAAAGGCGACTTTATTAACTATCTTAAATTCACATACAAATTTAAGATTATACTTACACGATTAACTTGGACACATGACATCCAAGTTGTCTTTAGTAATAAAACCAAAGTACATAGCTTCGAAATTAAAATAGTAATAAAAAGCAGAAATTAAAAAAGTGCAACATATTCATGTGTGTGATATGTTGTATTTCATATTTAATTCACGAATCCTCCTCCAGTTTGATGCAGCATAGCATCGATCTGATCACCATCTTTTAATCCAAGCTTCATTAAAAACAAAAAACGCGAAAACAAATTAAAATAATATAATTTTAAATTAACAAAAATATATTAAATTATACGTAAATTAAGGTCTTACTTCATCAATAGTCATTTTTGGTGAAATGGGTTGTCCATCGAAGAGAAATTGAACTGTTTTGTAATCTATTATTTGTTTTTTCTTACAGTATGACTTGAAGAGCTTCTCCATAATCATATTAGGTGACATACGTAAAATAAAAATTGATTCATCCTATAAAAATGAATTAAAAATGAATTAAAAAATATTTAAAAAATTAAAAAACTAATTAGATAGGGTGAAATAATGAACCTGAGATAGAACATGGATATCAAATTTTGTGGTTTCTTCACCGATTGGAGACTTATTTTCTGACATTTTCTTTGTTATTTTTTGTTGGTGAAATTGAGGGATTTTATACCAGTTTATATAGGAGATGAGAAGGAAAAAATAATAAATGAAATTATTTAAGATATTATAGCAATTTATGGTCCTCTTGTCTTCTTGTGCCAAAAAAGATTTAAGATATATTTCAATTTATGAATTGTTTGATTGATACAAAGTTTAAAAATAAAATTAAT
>NW_026027290.1:0-1164 GCF_019186545.1 Solanum stenotomum | reverse complement strand
ATGTCTTAAATAATGATACGGACCTGCTAGTTCAAACGGAGCTCCATTTAATGCTCGTTTGCCCAGTTAAATATCATTTCTACTCGGTAAATAATTATTTCTTATTTGCATTAAAAGTCCAATCTCGGGTTAGCGAAAATGCACCAAAATTTGTAGATAAGTCCTATAATTCATGCTCAAAATTTCAGAACCTTCAAAAAAAAATTTCGACCTTTAAAACTAATAATGAACCCTTTAGTTGCCACAATTTGCTGAAATAGTGTCAAAGCATCCAAAAAGCTTAAAAGCTCACCCAAAACTCATTTGGCACTTCCCGAACACAAACCAAATATGCTACTAGCTTGAAAATGACATTTTGGACTCAATGAAATCGTCGGAATTTGAATTCGAGGTCTCCTTGATCCGGTATCCGATAAGGCGTCAAGAAACTAACTTTAGGCTCAAAAACTCGAAACGCACTCGGGGCCTCTAAAAATTCAACCAAGACTCATTCTAGACTTAGAATCACCTCCTAAATCCAATGGTGCCATCAGAATTCCATTTCGAGGACCGAAGCCTCGTTTGTTGACCAAAGTCAACTCTTGATCAAACTTTCACAATTTTAGCAACTTAGGACCTCAAATCTTCGTTTTAACTCTAAATTCGACTCCGTAAATTATCATGGACCCATTTCGACATTCTAAAATTGCTGGAATTGATGGAAATCCGATTCGAGTCTCGAAACTTCAAATGACTCGAAATAGCACTTTTAACCAAACTTTAACTCTTAAAAACTCAACTTTCCAAAAACTCAACTTTTCATCAATTTTCCTTCAAACCAACTTCGAAAATACAACAATTAGGACTTGGGGCAATTATCGGGAGGGGTAAAACGGTCATTTTATGAAAATTTCCAAAAATGAACTTTAGGGTCATTACACTGACATTCTCCAATATAATACTAACGATTTATCTATATTTCTGTCATTTATTGCTACTGAGTAATTAGCACTTATTATAAATTTAAATTTTTGGTATATGAGGTTACCTCTTACTGCACTTATTATACTTTTTTTTATGGTTTGTATAATTCTATCATCCGCTAAGTATATTTCTATGGGTGTATCTATTCCTTCTCTAAAACATGCTTTTATTCATATTTTTGTTCCTCCTAAATGTACATAT
>NW_026027289.1:0-330 GCF_019186545.1 Solanum stenotomum | reverse complement strand
CTAAAGACTTTATTGACTGAAGAGATGACAAATTAAAGGGTTTGACATGAGTGTCAGTTATCATTGGGGGGTTTTGTAAACAAGTAAAGAACAAATCAGCAAAAATGCAAAGAGTATTAATCAAGGAGATGAGATTCTTCGGATGTGATAGGAATATGGGATAAACTAAACTATTGGGTACATACTTTTGATAATAAATTCATTGAATATTTGTGGCTAGGCTAGACCATAGTGGGGGTAAATTCTCTCTCAAGCAACTTACCCCGAATCAAATGGGTTCCTCTCGAACACACACTTGCAATATGAAGAACAACCTCCACCTTAGCCCAC
>NW_026027288.1:0-593 GCF_019186545.1 Solanum stenotomum | reverse complement strand
ATCCTAAACCTTAAATCCTAAACCCTAAGCCCTAAATCCTAAATCCTAAACCTTAAACCCCAAACCATAAACCCTGAATCCTAAAAATGAAACCCAAAACACTAGACCCTATACCCTAAACCCTAAGTTCTTAACACAAAACCCTAAAGCATAAACCCTAAACATTAAACCCTAAATCCGAAAGACTAACCCTAAACCCTAAATCCTAAACACTAAACCTAAACCCTGAGCCCTAAACTTTAAATCCTAAACCCAAAATACTAAATCCTAAACCATAAATCCTAAACCTAAACCCTAAACCCTAAATCCAAAATCCTAAACCCTAAACTCTTAACCCTTAACCTTAACCCTAAACCCTAAACGCTAAATACCAAACTCTAAACCCTAAGCCCAAAACCCTAAACCTTAAACCCTAAACCCTAAACCCTAACCCCTAACCTGTAACCTCTAACCCCTTACCCCTAAACCCTAAACCCTAAACCTAAACCCCAAACCCTAAAGCCTAAACCATAAAACCTAAACCTTAGCCCTAAACCTTAAACTCTAAACCATAAACCCTAAACCTTAAACCATAAACCCTAAACATTAAACCC
>NW_026027287.1:0-929 GCF_019186545.1 Solanum stenotomum | reverse complement strand
GAATTCCATTTGTTTAAGTTTCTATTTTGATTTTGAGCCATACAACTTTGATTAACCTTAGTTCGCCATTTTTTTGGCATTAATCTAGACCATCTAATCTGAGATAAATCGTATTGATAATTCCATCTTAACCAGTTTTTCCATTGATTGATTCTATAACTCTGAAGTTTCTTATGTTTTAATTCCGAATGAAATATTCCTAGTGTTTTAAAATAGTTCTTTATTTTAGTCTTAAGGAAGCAAGACGTTGTGTTATATTGAAGAACAGATCTAAATTTAGACAAATTAATAACTTGGGTTTGTGATAATTTGTAAAATACATATGCTTGTGACAAGTAGGATAAATCACAAAAAATATGTGAATTTTTCTTACTAATATTATAAAGTGACTTTTTTATAGTCGAAATAAAGATAAAGTGAATTTTTTTTTTATTAGTAATTTTTTCTTGATTTATTTCAGTATTGGAGATGAATTTCTCAATCAATTTGTTTGTTGATTCAAGAAAGAGTTGTGTAGTAATTCTAGGAATATTAATGATAGATAAAAATAGATCGATGTATAATCTTTGAATGAATAATTTGAGAAAATAATGGAATTTCCATATTACTCGAGTATTTCTTCTTTGTAATATTTGGAAAAAAAATTTTGGCGATTCGACTTTTTTAATATTATTTGTTTTATTAGGATTAATGTCTATTTCTGGAGTTACTTTCTTTTTATCTTTTGTAATTCTTTCTATTTGATTTTTGATTGTACTTGTTCTATCAGTCAAATCCTTCATTTTTGTTTCTATCAGTGAAGAATTTGGCCAATTTCCAGATTCAATTTGACTAAATGATTCGTTAATTATTTGATTACTAATTAGATAATCTTTTTCTTTTTTTTGTTTCATTGGATTCCGATATTTCTTTGAATCTAAATAATACAA
>NW_026027286.1:0-1052 GCF_019186545.1 Solanum stenotomum | reverse complement strand
CTGTTCGTTTGTGATTTTATTTTTTTTTTAATTGTGATCTAGTTTTGTTTTGTGTTTAATTCCTACTTGTCAAGATGTAATTTCAAGTGCTAATTGCTATTTTTAGTAAGCCCTCTTGTTATCTTGTGCTGCTTCTACTACTATTTGCATTGTTGAAGTATACAAGTTAAAATCTTTATAATGAATTAGCTGTTATCGGGTTTGTCTTTCTGAGATGGGATTTTTGAGGTTGTGGATTTGGGTTTCTTTATGCAGTTTTTCTTATCAAGATGTTTGTTTTCTTTTTTTGATTTTCCAGCTGCGAGGCAACTTACATTTTGCAAATTTTAGTCAAAGATTTATGTTTGGGGTGGTAGGGGGTGTTGGGGAAGGGAAAAAACAGTGAATAAATTAGTTGGGGGGGGCCCACTAGTCGTTGCCCAACGGATATAATTCAAAAAAAAAACAAAGGAAGTTAGGGGATCCCGCGAACCGGCCGGTTCATCCGGGCCGGGACCAAAGGGTGAACCGGCCCCTGACCGGTCCCCTATCCCGAACCCCTCCCATCCCCCAAAAATTGATGGGATCGGGTCCGGCGAGCCAGTTCTCAAATCGGTCGCGGGTTGGGCCGACCCGGTCCCCCTGCCAACACTAATCATTAGTTAGTATTTTAGAAACAAAAATTATTTCAATTATGTGCATTACATTACCTCTGAGAAACATAAATCTTTGACTAAAATTTGCAAAATGTTAGTTGCTTCGCAGTTGGAAAATAAAAAAAAACAACAAACATCTTGATAAGAAAAACTGCATAGAGAAACCCAAATCCACAACCTCAAAAATTCCATCTCAGAAAGACAAACCCGATAACAGCTAATTTATTATAAAGATTTTAACTTGTATACTTCAACAATGCAAATAGTAATAGAAGCAGCACAAGATAACAAGAGGGCTTACTAAAAATAGCAATTAGCACTTGGAATTACATCTTGACAAGTAGGAATTAAACACAAAACAAAACTAGATCACAATCCAAAAAAAAAAAAAAATCACAAACGAACAGAAATTACAAA
>NW_026027285.1:0-9888 GCF_019186545.1 Solanum stenotomum | reverse complement strand
CCTCAAAAAACCACAAACTTTAGTAGTAGCCAATCATGGTTGTGATACAGTGGTGAACTGCTTCAACCTTAAATAGACCCTAGAAGTTTTGGGTTCGAGCCCTGAATATGGAGAAAATTTTATTTAAATTGCGTGATTCGAATTTAGTCGGACTCCAATGGGACCCGTGAGGGAAACAAAAATAAAATAAAAAATATAGGTAGCGATACTATAGTTATACTCATTTTTTTTTCTTTAATGGCTTTTATTAATTAATTAATTTTTTTTTAATTCAAACAAGGCTAATAGCCTGTTTCGCCAAATTCTTAAGAAGTTAAAAAATGTTTATTTTAGAAAATTTAGGTATTTAATCAAGTTTTTAGGAAAAAATGTAAGTGATTTAAGTAGTAGTAATAAATAAGTAGTTTTTTCAAAAATTGATACACTTTTATTTTTTTAAAAAATACATCTTTCCATTTTAGGGACAAACAAATTGATACGACATTTAATACTTTTTTCAGGACAAGTGAATAATTACTTACAAATTTGGGGACCACGTAGGAACACTAAATGACATACGTGGACCAGATTGATTGGTCCACTGAATAACTCTATTTTCCCGGTTTTGATTAAAGTTTAATTTGAATTGTAATTAGCACTAAAACACATCCATTGTTAGTGTTTGAATGATGATCAAACACTACCTTTGCAATTTAAAAAAGCAGAGACTTGTTCTTCACTACCTAATTCCTCCTATTTTCTCTCTTCTACAAATGTTGCATCATGTTTAACCAACTCCATATATTTCGTCTGTCTTTTTTGGGATCTGAGTTACTTTTACTTTTCCTAATCCACTAAAGCTAATCACTATTTGTATTTTTTTCTCTCTCTCTGTATTTTGGATTTCAAGAAAGAGTTTGAATACTACTCACTACAATCATTTGTGTGCTTGCTTATACATTCTTTTCGTTTGGTGGGTTGCAAGGCATTAGGATATAGACCCATTTTGTGAAGTGGGTTTTTGTTCAGACTTGCTCAAATGATTGAGTTTGAGTTTCAGATTATTAGAAAGTTTTAATCTTTTTGACACAGGTATGGAAAATGTGTGTTTTTTTGGGTGTTTGATATGTGGTTTTCAGTGAAAATCTGAAAAAATGGGATTTTCAGATTTGTAGTTTTGTTGTCTTTTTCTTGATTTTGTTTTGAAATTGAAATCTGGTTTGGGTTGTTTGCTTGCTTGTTTGTTTTGTGTACTGACAGATGGGTTTTGGAACTTTTGTTGTGTGTTTTAGGGGCAATTTTATGGCTTATCCATTAGACCATAGGTCCTCTAGTCGTGGGACTGTGAGATTTGTTTTGGTTCTGGTGGGTTTGTTTTTGGTTATTTACATGGTGACAACACCAACATTGCGGCACTCTAAGGCTTTGTCTTCATGTCCTCCATGTTTCTGTGATTGTGAGGAGGATCCCATGTTCTCGCCTATAGGTCAGTTTATCTCTCTTTGGATGCTAAAATCCTTTTGTGTTTCGAAAACCAGCATCAACAACATAATATTTATCAACCAAAAACATTTTATAAAGAATTACTAAAAGCATATGTTACGTAAATGAGACAGTTTTGTGTAAATAAATAATATTTATTCTAAGGATGTAATTTAAAGTTACCATGTGGCGGAAATATGCACCTAAATACTAATAACTTACACATAAAATATAAATGTGCACTTTTTAAGGCCATAAAATAAATTTATTAATGTGATTGAAATTTTACCTTAAACCAAGGCCAAAATCGAGTATTATGTTGAATTTTGGAATGTACACCAGTCATATTTTTTGGTTGTATAAATGTTGGTGCTATCTTACTAATTGCCTCGACAACTATTTTAACATGCCGGTTAATTGTTTCAAGTGAATGTTGAAAAGTTTCACAATCATGAGGTGTGAGTTAAAGTAACTATATGTGAGTGAGAATAATAAATTTTATGTCGGTGAGAATAATAAATTTTAAAAAGTAATGATGTGATTATAAATTTTATTTGCATATGAAACAAATGGTTAGTAGATATAAATGTGGTGTTGTTTTAACAAAATATAAACTAATGGATCAATTATTGTATTAAAATATATCAAATCATGATATGGAATCGCCATGTGATTCCATATCATGGTTTTTGGAGAATATGATATCACCTCTCATGATATGGAATCATGAGATGGAATCAGCGTAAAATCACATGTCCAAATGCTGATTCCATCTCATGATACCATATCGTGATATGGTATCGCATGGCCAAACGCCTACTTATAAATCACATATATTTAGTTCATGCCTAGATGAATGTATGTCTTTTGTCTAGTTTTAGGATAGTTGGAAAGAAAAAGATATATTGTGACGAAAAAAAAAAAAAAGTAACAATGGATCCTTTAGTTTTTAGTTTCAATCTAAGAATATTTGAGAGGGGTTTAAGAGATCTTTCCGACATTTTATTTTGGCGCGACTTCTTACTGTGGTGGGGGATATGGGTGGATATTGGTGTGAGATATTCTCCTAGAAATTACCAATTTGTTGGGGGGAAAACCTCTTTTAGTTGTGTGCGTTTTGTTCTAACGAAGATGTTTGTGGTTTGGCTTAGACCAAGATTAAGTCATGATATAGGTTTTATAATTAGTATGATGTTTAGGTTGCTATGAGATCCATTATCGTTTGTCGACATTCAAAGGCAAGATGTCTTTCAGTGTGTCCTGGATCTTGAGATTTGTGTGTTTAACTCTGTTGGTGGTAGTAATCTTGCCTTCTTGATGTCCACATATAACTAGCTTAACAACATTGGAATTTTTAACTTGTATTAGAACAACAAATCATACTAAAAGTCAAAGAAGTTGCAACTAATTGCAGCCTTGCAGCCAGTGCCCAAGATATTGTTCATATTGCTGAAAGAATGCCAAGACTTAATTTGCTACAGTTGGATTCTTCCTTTGGTGCACTGGTCTGCATTCTCAGTTCTCACACACTTTTGGATATTATAATTGAAGCTTTGGGTCTCGCCACAACTTTGCTCTTGTCATTCAATTATTCAGTTTTTTCTATTGATTGACATCAATTGTTATTCCAATTGAAAGTAAGATGAAATCTTTAAATAATCGTTAATTAAATGGATAATGGTATCCATAATATGAGTTTATCGTTTAAAAGAATGTAGTGTAATTGATAGAACTAACAGTCTGAGACTTCAAGTTACGATAAGAATAAGAATAAGATCAAGTAGTCCGCTTTCAGCATAAGCAAGTTGGTAAAACATGATGACATAATGGAAGTTATAGTACTATTTTACATCAAGACTGAATTAAACGTGCTTGTCTGATTTTTTTTTCTTTTGAAAGGGAAAAGAAACTCATAGCAGTTTGCTCTACAAATCTTAATTTTTGAATGACCATAAATCCTTGGAACAGGATTTATATTGAATCCCAGCCAATATATAGAAAGAACGAAACCTTTTTCTGCTTTATATCTGCTAGTGTAGTAAGCATCTTTTCCAAGGCAGTATTAAATTCAATCTTATGCTTGATGACACTCTCCACCGCCGAAGAAATTCATATCTTCATGGCAACAATCACTAATATTTTTTACGGGAGAGAAATTCTGAAGGATGACTTGAACTAATAATACCACCTTTTAAAGGAAAAAAAAGTGTCTTCTTTCCTTCAATACTCAATGTTGGAAAGGTTCCCCATGCTTTACTAGCTCATAGGATGGACTTGAATTTTGTTTTCTGATTCTAGTTCTGCTTATCAAAGATCCATGTCTAGTTTAAAATTAAAGTTTGGTGTGTTTATTGCCTTAATCTAAATTATAAGATCGTTGGTTAAAACTAATTCAAAATTTTTGAGACCAGAATGAATTTGCTGACTTAAATGGATGATAGTGATATGATTCAAATAATTATTTTATACACACTAGTGATATAATAAAGACTGATTTCTTTTACATGTGTCCACCAAAAATCCTTCTGTTATGGTAGTAGTTGGTTTCTTTAATTTGTTATTTGAGCAAAATGTAACTGGTTTGTTCAGTGCATTGAATCAATGAGGATGCATTTGAATTAAGCTGCAATTCAGAAGAGTGAAGTTTGATACTTATTTTCATTTGTAAAATTTTGTAATGAAGATTTCCTTGAAACTATATGGAGGGATGTTGATATGAACAGGCACCATCACAATCCTAATGAGGAGTTGAATCTTGTAATTGTATCCCACGGTCTAGCTAGTCGAGTTTTTCTAATAAAGTGGTTCAAGTGGACAGTGGAACAATTCGAGTACCTAAACAATCTAGGAAATTGTGAGTTTCGAGTTATGGAATTAGGGGCGGGTGGTGAATATAGCCTAGCAGTCTATCATACTGATGAAGAGATGCTAGAATGGGGTATGTCCCCTGAGATGATCGCTGACCAAAAATGGCGAGCTAATGCTAACAGGGGTACTTTGAATGATCATTGCCCTTGGTACCTTGATGCTTTCTTTGACCATTTAGCGGATTCAAATGACAAAGATGTGAAGTCAAACAACTCGCATCTCCCCTTAGCATGACATTGATAATGTGTATTCGTTCCAATTCTGTTGTACTATTCATTTGGTTAACTGATAGAAATGTTTGTAAGCTCTTTTCAAGTTGCTGTTACAATTTTAGGCCCGGAGGCATTATCAGTGTCAATTTCTTGTAAATTTGAAACTTTCAATTGTATAACAATCATTTGATATCAAGGATGAAGTATGAATTTAGCTTTTGACTGGTAAAATTATGATTTTTAAACAGGATGAAGATTGATTTAGTTTTGACAGGGTCAAGTTACAAGTTTTAGACCAGTTTTCACTGCTGAGGTCGTTGTTTTAACTGAGGTATAATGGAAGGTAATTGCAGAGTTGAAAGGACTTTGCATTGAAATTCACCTTATCAAGTTCTCTCGAGTCTAATTCTGAAAACTTTGACCAATGACCATTATTTTGACATGGAATGAAAAATTGCCACATATAATTTTTTAATATCTAAATTAAAATTTTAAGATATTGAATTGATTCAAAGCTTATTAGTCGATTAAACTGACTTATAAACATTCAAAATGCTTATGAGCCAAAATCAACAAAAGTCATTCAACCTCAACTTATTATTTCTTCGGATTATAAGCACTTTTAGTTTATCGAGCCTTCACTCTTATGCAATAGCTTGCAAACCACACAAGAGAGGTAATTCGCACTAGGTAAATCCGGTGCGACAAGCTCGATCCATAAAACAAATCCCTTGCTTTCAGTGGCAAGAGATTTCAAACTTGAGATCTCCAATATGAAAGTCTCAAGCCCAAACCACTAGGTTACTCGAAGAGTCATCTTATAAATAAATTTTCAAAAACAAAACTTCTAACTTCCCTCCATCCCATATACACCATTCATCCTTTTCCTAACGAAAATATTTTTATATTTATAATTTGTAATAAAGAAAGGATGAAAAATAATATGTTAATCATTTATTTATTAAATTAATTTTAATACTAGAAAAATTCTTATTAACCAGGGAAGTATATATGAAAATTATTAAACATTACGTGTTGAATGGTTGTTTTCAAACGAACTTTTTTTCTAGTATTAAAATTAATTTAATAAATAAATGATTAAAAGTTCGTTTGAATGAATGGTTGTTTTCAAACGAACTTTTTCAAGTATGAGATTCTTTGTAGGTAATTTTCATGTAATTTCACAAACTTGGAACTTAGACTCTACTCATACGCTAAAAGAATGCCGCGTGGGACATATAACTCTTAGCTTGACTCAATTTTTAATTTCTCTCTAGTCAAGTCTAGTCCTTCAATATGCCAACAAAAACGACATATACGAATAAAAAAAGGGACAAAAAAATGTAAATTGACTTCATTAATTAAGAAAGTCTTTTTAATAATTTTTGGCAAACGACATAGAATAAAAAAAAGGACAAAAAAAGGTAAATTGACTTCATTAATTAAGGAAGTCTTTTAATAATTCATGGCAAACGACATATACAAATAAAAAAAGGACAAAAAAATGTAAATTGACTTCATTAATTAAGGAAGTCTTTTAATAATTCATGGCAAACGACATATACGAATAAAAAAAAGGACAAAAAAATGTAAATTGACTTCATTAATTAAGAAAGTCTTTTAATAATTCATGGCAAACGACATATACGAATAAAAAAAATGACAAACAAGTGTAAATTGACTTCATTAATTAAGAAAGCCTTTTAATAATTCATGGCAAACGAGATATACGAATAAAAAAAAGGACAAAAAAAATGTAAATTAACTTCATTAATTAAGGAAGTCTTTTAATAATTCATGGCAAATGACATATACGAATAAAAAAAAGGACAAAAAAAATGTAAATTGACTTCATTAATTAAGGAAGTCTTTTAATAATTCATTGTAATTACTTATTTGCTAAAAGCTTATGTGGAACTGTAAACATATGTATAATTAATTACCTAATGAAAATATAAGTGAAAACTTTTCACGCATGCAATGTAGTTGTATAATTAATAAGGGAAACGTACTTTATTATTTATGTTAAATTAACAGAAGGATATTCTCTTGTGAGTTAATTAATTATCGTAATTAATTTTTTCCATCTTCTAAAGAAAATGACTTGAAAAGATGTAATTAACTTGAATACAATTGTTTTTGATAAAGAAGGTTTTATTTTTAAATTAGTAGAATTTTTTAATATAAATTCAAATTAGTTGGATTCTAAAATAATTATAGAACATTGAGTTAAGAAAAAGAGAGGAACATGTGGGGAAGTTCTTGGAACATTACATATTTTGTTCTCATCAAAATATTTAGGCATTATTATTGTATTCGTTAAGATAGCATGTTAAACTTTACTAGTTCTTTAAAGGATATTCGTAAGGTATATTGTTCAATATAAACTTTGTTTTGTTGGACATATATAAATAATTATATTTAGTATTATATTTTTTCAATTTATATGATATTTTTTCTGATTTAGTTTCAATTAAAATGACGTCTTTTTATATTTAAAGTATTTTTTTAATTTCTCATTAATTAAAGGAATTATAGATATAAAAATTTCTATGACTTACTTACATCCAAGTTTAATAACTTCTTTTAACATTTCACATCAAATTAAACAAGATGGATAACTATTTTTTAAGCCTTGTTTGCGAGGAAAACTTATACTACTTACTTTTCATTTTACGATCTACATTTTATAATATGTTAGTTATTATCAAATTGAAATTTATGATATAAAAAGACTTACTATACGTAAGACTATTACAAATCATTTATTTAATTGTATTCATATCTTTTATTCTGTGCATTGAAAATAAACTCTGCGAATATTATAGGTCTACGAAGACTCGGATGCTCAGTCAAAGTTGCATCACCTTCATTTTCAGACTATACAAAAAACAAATAAAAAAATCTATATATGAGAAAATGAAAAATAGTCTTATATATATATGAGAATATGTATAAAATAGTCCCTAAAGTTTAATTTTAATAGTTTTGGTTCTTTAAGTTTATCAAAGGTTAATACTTTTGATTTCGTCAAATATTTAACGTACTTAAAATGTTAATACTTTTGATTTTGTCAAATATTTAACGAACTTTAATAATTTGATTTTATGAGATATACGAAGTATTTTTTAGTCATAAAAGTAAGAAAGTCTCATCAAATTCTAAAAATCGCAATATAAAAAACTACACTAGATAAAATTTGTACAAAACAACACACCAAATTCTAGAAAGAAACCAAAACTTACAAAAATAGTAACTCCAAACGCAATTTCCACTAAAAAAAACATTGCTTAATAATTTCCGTCAAATCAGACAAAAAGTAATACCAATTCTTTGCAAACTTTAGGGACCAAAACAGTTCAAATCATCATACTTTAGGGACTATTTTGTTATCATTTTTTTTCACTATTTGGCCTTTTTTCATCTATATAAACCAGAACTTCCTGCATGATATATACAAACATCAATAGAAGTTGATTACTGGTCTTTCTCTTTAATATAAATAAATATCCTTTTGTACCTACCTATCTGCTCAAATGTCTGTCGTCAAAATTCAAACCAACACTCATTTGCCCAAACGCATAATCCTGGTCCGTCACGGCGAGTCTTCAGCAAACGCCGACATCAATGTGCGCGGAACAACTCCAAGTCACAAATCTGAACTGACGGAGAAAGGGATTGTGCAGGCCAAGCAAACTGGAATCCGAATTAAGAAACTGATTTCTGAAAATGATAACAATTGGAAGGTTTTCTTCTATGTTTCGCCTGCAGAGCGAACGAGAAAGACGTTGAGAGAGATGGGCGGATCGTTCCCAAAGAGGAGAGTGATGGGTGTGAAGGAAGAGCCTAGGCTGAGAGATTTGCATTTTGGAAACTATCATGACCCTGCAAGTATAGCAAAGATTCAGAAGGAACGATTTACGTATGGGAGGTTTTATTATAGACTACCTGGTGGTGAAACTGGAGCTGAAGTTTATGATCGTATATCAGGTAAGTTCTATTGGTTTTTTCTACGACTTAATGGTCAAAATCACAATTCAATATTGTTTTTTTTTTCTACCCTAATTTGTTTTCTTTTTCTACTTATATAGTAATTCACAGTTGAGGTGTGTTTTGTTACTGGTGATAGTTCAAATGGGAAAAGAGAACAATTCATAGTTAGTTAGAGTATAATATTCGCAAAAAAGTGATAATTTAGATATGTATTTGGCGAAAAAGTTATAATTCTGAACAGGGTGCTTGTTTGTTGTTGTTATGCATTTGAAGTGCTCTGTTTTTCATTTTAATTTCTTGAACATAGTTTAGATGTTTCTTTTCCTTCTTGAGCTATATATGCATTACCTTGACATTTAACTGAAGTGTATATATATTTAAGTAAACACGAACTTAATTTATTGACTAGAAATAATATGATTTGACTTTTCTACAGTTTATAAGCTGAAAGTCGTCTCCTTATGAAAAAGTTATAATAATAATAATAAGAAAGTAAAATTAGGTGGTGACTTTAAAGGAACATATACTAAGATTTCTTGTACTATCAATATAATTCAACACATTTAATCGAGTTAAAGTTACAAACATCAATGGTGTAAGAAACCCTTCCTCTCATTCAAAGGATGTCTATAAGTAAGCCTCGTCCTGATGATGATATAACCTAAACTCTTTCCTAGACTACCAATCAATATATGTTATGTAGAGATTTGATTATAATAATTACCTTAGTCGTAAATAATAAGATGATTGTGTATATATTTTTAAGACGAATAGTATAGTAATAACATAAACTCATACTACAACAATATGTAGGTTATATTGAATGCTTGAGGAGGGACATAGAAATGAAGAAATTCGTCTGTCATGATCCTTGTCAAGAAACCAACATCATCATCATTACCCATGGACTATCCAGTCGGATCTTCCTCATGAAATGGTTCGACTGGACGATTGAGCAATTTGAGGATCTCAACAGGATGAAAACTAGTGAATTTCAAGTGTTGCAATTAGGGCATGGCGGGGAATACAGCCTAGCTTTTCATCACGATGACAAGAAACTTCGCGAATGGGGACTATCTCCTGATATGATAGAGGATCAAAAATGTAAAGCTTATGGTCCTACAGGAGTTAAATGGCAGGGAACTTGTGATTCCTATCCTTTCATGGATTGTTTTGCAGAAGATTCAGATGATGAGAATACTATTATCTAAATTATAAGTACTAGCTAGCTAGTAATTAAGTAAAATTATGGTGTAATTGGATTGTTATTAACTTAAACTCCCTCTCTGTTTTAGTCTATATCTGTATGCTAAATTTGATTGTTATTAACTATATATTCTCTAATTTTAAAGAA
>NW_026027284.1:0-215 GCF_019186545.1 Solanum stenotomum | reverse complement strand
ATTATCTAGATCCTCGTTAAAAAAAAATTTGAACTTGAAGTTCACGAGATAATTCATTTGCAAAATGTTGCAAATAATTTGCCAGATATATTTGCTGACCCAATTTTTTAATTAAGCTGCAAATGCTCTAATAAATAGTCCTTAAAGGATAGAGTCTATGGTACGCCAGAAGCGTGATAGACCAATAGATTCCAAACGTAAAACTCCTTGAGAAA
>NW_026027283.1:81898-108290 GCF_019186545.1 Solanum stenotomum | reverse complement strand
TGATTCGGCTGGAAAGTAAATACTTCAATTTTGAGTATGCACATCTAAACAACTCAACTTGTCTCCACAGTGTGATCAGTTTGACACTCTAACTTACAAAATGATCATTTGGACGTGTCTAAAATTTATGTGTCACGTTAGCATTTGGTGTCTACCAGACCCAGACACAGACACAGTGAAGACGAGTTGGAGTGTTTAGTTGCGAGTTGAGACCAAATTAAGGTGTCTAGATTTGAACCTCAAAGTTGGAGTGCTTACTTGTCAGTTGAGATCAAATTTGAATGTCTGTTTGTGTATTATGCCGTCTTTTATTTTTTTTCTAATCGAAAATGGATTACTGGCAGGTAAAAGTTCTTTCATGTGGCTAGGCCCATATCCAACAGTGTCGATCACAAAGCCTGAACATGTAAAAGAGATTTTGACAAAGAATTATGTGTACCAAAAGCAAACTCATCCAAATCCATTTGCCAAGTTATTGGCTCAAGGTCTTGTGTTGGTTGAGGAAGACAAATGGGCAAAACACAGAAAAATCATCAATCTTGCTTTCCATGTTGAGAAGTTAAAGGTTATATATACTTCTTTTTTGTTGTATTGACTATTGAGTTTAGGCCAAACAAAGCAGAAAATTCAATTTTCTGTTTTTTTTGTACAGCATATGTTGCCGGCATTTTATATGAGTTGTAGTGAAATGATAAGCAAATGGGAGGATATTGATTCAAAGGAAACATCATACGAGCTCGATGTATGGCCACACCTTCAAATAATGACCAGTGAAGTTATTTCTCGAACTGCATTTGGGAGTAGCTATGAAGAAGGGAGAATAGTATTTGAACTTCAGCAAGAACAAGCTGAGCATATAATGGGCATAAGTCGTTCAATTTATATACCAGGATCGAGGTATAATAATTTACTTTTTAGATTTCTACATAATATGGAAAATAACATGTTCATTACTTAAATTTGTTGTGTTAGGTTTTTGCCTACTAAAAGGAACAAAAGAATGCTGGAAATAGAAAAGCAAGTTCAAACAACAATTAGGCATATCATCGACAAAAGATTGAGGGCAATGGAAGCAGGGGAGACTAGTAAAGATGACTTATTAGGCATATTACTTGAATCCAATATGAAAAAAATTGAACAACACGGAAGCAAAGATTTCGGATTGACAACAACAGAAGTGATTGAAGAGTGCAAGTTATTCTATTTTGCTGGACAAGAGACCACTTCAGTGTTGCTCGTGTGGACAATGATTTTGTTGTGCCTACATCCAGAGTGGCAAGTACGTGCCAGAGATGAGGTTTTGCAGGTCTTTGGAAATAAAAAACCAGATTTGGAAGGACTAAGTCGCCTCAAAATTGTAAGTACTTTCCACAAGATCGTTGCATAGATCAAACTTCAAAGATCAAGAAAACTATAAAATCAGGATAAAACAAGTAGCTATTAATGTGAAATAGTTCCAACTGGGATCAGATAGGCCACTTCTATAATCCTATTTCAGTCTCGGAGGGGCAATTACAATGAGAGTGAAATATCTCGAAAAGGCATGACCCCTGAATTATTTAAGAAGTGAACGTAACTAATTCTGCTTCCAACTTATACAATACTTTTTTTTCCGTAGGTGACAATGATCTTGTACGAGACGTTAAGGCTATTCCCCCCATTACCAGTATTTAGTAGAATGAACAAAGAAGAAGTCAAATTAGGGGAGCTGCATCTACCAGCTGGAGTGATACTCATTATACCTGCAATATTTATTCATTATGACAAGGAAATATGGGGCGAAGATGCGAAGGAATTCAAACCAGAAAGATTCAGTGAAGGAGTGTCAAAGGCAACAAAAGGACAAGTCTCGTTTATTCCATTTGGTTGGGGACCCCGAATTTGCATTGGACAAAACTTTGCAATGATGGAAGCAAAAATGGCAATAGCAATGATACTACAAAAGTTCTCCTTCGAACTCTCTCCGTCTTATACACATGCTCCATTTGCAATAATTACTATTCATCCACAGTATGGTGCGCCTCTGCTTATGCGCAAACTTTGAAATAGATATTACCCGTTTATATGCTTGAATACTAATAAATAGTTGGGTTATGGCTGAAGTCACTCTTTTCAAATTTCAACGTTGTAGTTTTGAAATCAAATGTTATCGTCATTTTTCACTTTCTTTTTCATTTCTCTTTTGCGGGTGAATAAGTTTAAACTTGTTATGATGCTCCATCTTGTTTCATGAAGAGTTTATATCAGTGGTTTCAATTGATCCAACTTAAGCCTTTAACCATATAACATAATCTATATAAACTGCATTTAATTGTGCATATAAATTGTTCACTCCCAGTCCTGCAAGTTTGTTTCATAAGGTCGAAACCTAATTACATAAAAAATACATAATTTTTTAAAACTATGCATAAACAGTAGATTTTTCACGGAAGGGGATTCAGATAGCCTTACTTGGCTCCGCCCTTGACCACAACTACTGGAAAATAGAATAGAACACACCTCCAAATCTTCCAAGCTAATTTAAAGAAGGGATGACTTCAATTTTTACTCCCTCCGTCCCTAAATAAGTGATGCTCTAGCAACTAAAAAAAATTGTTCCAAAACAAGAATCACTTTAGAATTCAAAAATAAATTTAGTAATTGTTTCCAACTATACCCTTGTATTAAAGAACTACTTCTTCTTAATAGTACTCGACTCTCAAAAAACATCTAATAAAGAAGGGTAACTTAGTAAACTATACCTTTTATTTGTTATTTTTCTTAATAAGCGTGAAACAAGCCAAATGGACACACTTATTTTGAGATGAAAAAAGTAAATTCAAAGTAGTTTTTTCAACATAGGAATTTGTGCCTTTGAGGAATAAGTCTAGCCTTCGTGTTTTGGATGAAGAAGAAAAATAAATCTATACATTTATCTTTTTTATTTTTTTTGACTATATTTATGGACAAGATAATATATTGCTAAGACTGTGGGATTACAATAATTTCTGGAACTAAATATACAATGTATTTATCATCTAAATCATGGTTAGATATTTTCTTTGGTCAATTAGACCTAACATATGCCATATGTCCCCAATCCAAGAAAGAAATTGGGGGAAATGGAGAGGAGGCGTATCCAACAATGTTATTATAAAGTTACAAAATTAGGCTAACTCCCCCTCTTCCTTTTTTTCTATGTAAAATAAAGCAGCTAGAAAGAAGACTCTTATTACTTTCATGAAGATTTCTTACAACATAACTATAGCAGCGATTTGTGTTACAATTTTGTTGTTATATACATGGAGAGTGTTGAATTGGGCATGGTTTAAGCCAAAGAAACTTGAGAAATACTTAAGAAAAAGTGGTCTAAAGGGAAATCCATACAAATTACTCTACGGAGATTCGAAGGAACTCACAAATAAACTCAATGAAGCTAGATCTAAGCCCATTAATTTTTCTGATGATATAGCTCAAAGGCTCATCCCTTTTTTCCTCGACTCCATCAACAAAAATGGTATGTTTCTTTTATTCTTTGTCTTTAAAAGAATTAATTTTTTTCTGTTCTTGTATATATACAGTGTAATTTTTCTATAGAGAACGTCCTGATGAATCCCTTTTCGGTACCCTAGCTTCATCCTAGAAGCAGATCCGTGGTAGCTCTGCCCCTGCTCTATAGACTATAGTTGACTGATGCAATTACCTAAGTAATTAGAGCCCTATGAATTATAGTTGATAATCGGTCTTACTTGTGCTACTTGTCAGCTGAGATCAAATTTGAGGGTCTATTTATATTATGCCTTCTTCTTTTTTTATATATATTTTTCCTAATTGAGAACGGATTACTCTCAGGTAAAAGTTCTTTTGTGTGGCTAGGCCCATATCCAATAGTGTTAATCACAGATCCTGAACATGTAAAAGAGATTTTCACAAAGAATTATGTGTATCAAAAGCAAGCTCATCCCAATCCATTTGCCAAGTTATTGGCTATAGGTCTTGCGTTGCTTGAGGAAGACAAATGGGCCAAACACAGAAAAATCATCAATCCTGCTTTCCATGTTGAGAAGTTAAAGGTTATATTCACTTCATATTCTTATTACTACTAAATTTAGCAAATATTGGCGAAGTTAAAGGTTATATTCACTTCAATACATGTAGCTCTACTACTGATAACTAGTACTGGTTTTTGAGATTAATTTGTTTTGTACAGCATATGTTGCCAGCGTTTTATCAGTGTTGTAGTGAAATGATAAGCAAATGGGAGGAGATTATTCCAAAGGAAACATCAGTCGAGCTCGATGTATGGCCAGACCTTCAATTAATGACAGGTGAAGTCATTTCTCGAACTGCATTTGGGAGTAGCTATGAGGAAGGGAGAATAGTATTTGAACTTCAGAGAGAACAAGCTGAGTATGTAATAGACATAACTCGTTCAGTTTATATACCAGGAACAAGGTATAACAATTTATTTGTGAAATTTCTACATAATATGGAAAATCACATGTTCATTACTTTCTACTAAAAAGACTTTTCTTGTTTGTTTTTACATTTGTTTTGTTAGGTTCTTGCCTAATAAAAGGAACAAAAGAATGCTGGAAATCGAAAAGCAAGTTCAAACAACGATTAGGCGTATCATCGACAAAAGGTTGAGGGAAATGGAAGCAGGAGAGCCTAGTAAAAATGACTTATTAGGCATATTACTTGAATCCAATATGAAAGAAATTGAACAACATGGAAGCAAATATTTCGGAATGACAACAATTGAGTTGATTGAAGAGTGCAAGTTATTCTATTTTGCTGGACAAGAGGCTACTTCAGTGTTGCTCGTGTGGACAATGATTTTGTTGTGCCTACATCCAGAGTGGCAAGTACGTGCCAGAGAGGAGGTTTTGCAGGTCTTCGGAAATGAAAAACCAAATTTTGAAGGACTAAGTCGCCTCAAAATTGTAAGTACTTTCAGAAAGTTCGTTATGTAAGACAATTTAAAATAGCCCAACTTATGCAATACATTTACTTTCCATATATAGGTGACAATGATCTTGCACGAGACGTTAAGGCTATTCCCCCCAGTACCAACATATCGTAGAAGGAACAAGTATGAAGTCAAATTAGGGGAGCTGAGTCTACCAGCTGGAGTGCTACTCTTTATACCCACAGTGTTAATTCATTATGACAAGGAAATATGGGGTGAAGACGCGAAGGAATTCAAACCAGAAAGATTCAGTGAAGGAGTGTCAAAGGCAACAAAAGGACAGGTCTCATTTATTCCATTTGGCTGGGGACCTCGAATTTGCATCGGACAAAACTTTGCAATGATGGAAGCAAAGATGGCAATTGCAATGATACTACAAAAGTTCTCCTTCGAACTCTCTCCGTCTTATACACATGCTCCAGTTGCAATAATTACTACTCAACCACAATATGGTGCTCCTCTGCTTATGCGCAAACTTTGAAATGGATGTTGCTGATAGTTAAGATCAATGGTGTTGTGTTCTCCGTGTTTTAGCTCGAATACTACTAAACTAGTGTGGATATGGCTGAAATCGCTCTTTTCCTATTTCAACGTTGTAGTTTTGAAATGTTATCGTTGTTGTTCACTTTCTTTTTCACTCCTCTTTTGTGGGTGAATTAGTTTAAACTAATTGGTATACTGATCCATTATTCTCATGAAGAGTTTATAATATATTGATATAAACAGTGGCGAATCTAAAGGTAAATAATAGGGCACCGGAACCCGTGGTCTCTTCGTAAAACTAGATATTTTATGTATATATTTTCTAAAATTTGTATATTATTATATTCTGGCATCCGTACTATTTGGTCCACATGGTTAAATGTTAAGCTTTTGACCTTGAGGATGAAGAATCAATTCTCACTTTACACATTTTTCTTGGTGCATCCATGTTCGAATTAATTCCCACTTAATACATTTTTCTGGGTGCACCCATGTTTGAAAAATCCTAGATTCGTCTCTGGATATAAGTCGAGCCTTAAACTATACAACAGGTAGTTTTAAATGTTATCTTTTTCTGAAGAATTCTATGTATACTCGCAATCCCAAATTGTTACATATCAACATCGACAGTGATGCATCATCAATTTTATAACAAATTTTCAAGGACTTAATGAAAATATCGATATGCAGGTGATTGCAATCAATTGAATCAATCCATTGAAATCGACATCTGTATTGATAATCACCCCTTCCATGGAATAATCCACAAACCAATTGTTTGTATCCCATTCTCTACTATAATGAATCAAAACAAGCAAAGAACTACACCGTTGCTTTAGAATTCAAAACAAAACATAGTAATTGTTTCCAATTACACCGTTGCACTAAAAAAATACTTCTTAATAGTACTCGACTCTCAAGAAGCATCTAATAAATATAGGTAACTTAGTACACTATATCTTTTATTTGTTATTTTATAATAAGGGTGAAATGAGCTAAACCGGCACATTTATTTTGATATGGAGAGAGTATATCCGAAGTAATTTTTTCAACATAAGAATTTGAGCCTTTGAGGAGGTCTAGCCTTCGTGTTTTGGATGAAGAAGAACAAATAAATCTATGGAAAAGTAGGAGTGTCAATTACAGGCCATATAAGGTGAAATGAATCCATTTAATCTATATTTACTTAAATGGATTACACATATTTTCTTTTTTTTTAAAAAAAAGAACACTAGGGGGTGGAGGTGGAGATGGAGATGGAGGTTGGGGGAGAGTGGAGGTGTGGGGGAGGGGAGACGGAAAAAAAATTAACTTTTTTTATGAATTCTTTTGAAAACAAATTGGGGGTGGGGTGGGGTGGGGGTGGAGTGGAGGCAGGGGTGAAATTTTTTTAACTTTTTTTTTTTAATTATTTTGATTTTTGAAAAAAATTGGGGGTGGGATGGGGGTAGGGGTCCAGGTGGAGGTAAGGTGGGGGTGGAGGGGTGAAAATAATTTAACTTCTTTTTTTTTTGAAATTTTTTTACTTCTTAAAAAAAATAAAAAATGGGATGGAGTGGGGGTATGGTGGAGGTGGAGGGTGTGAAATAAAATTAGCTTTTTTTTTCTTTTAAAAAGTTTGGAGGCAGTGGTGGGGTGGGGATAGGGGGGACAGGTAGGGTGGGTAATTATTATTTTTTGGATATCTATTTATGAAAAAAAAAAAGGAGAAAATTTCAGAAATAGCAAAGATAATAGACATAATAAGGCTTTATAACTATAGTTTGGTAATTGCGCTCCATAGCTATAGTTTCGTTTGCGATGGAGGTTGTGGTTTATATATTTTGCTGGAAAATTTACAAAAAAGGTAAGTATATACAAATGGAGGTTGTGGTTTGTATATTTCGCTTGTAAAAATACAAACAGGGTAATTTATTATGAATTTTTCATAAATCGTATACAAATAACTAGGGTAAGCATATACAAATTCTAAATTTATACAATTAGGAATCGAATTATACAAATTCTGAATTTATACAATTAGGGACCGAATTATACAAATTATAGATTTATACAATTAGGAAACCAAATAGCAAAATTTCGTGAAACTGTAGTTACAAATTAAAAATAATTGAAAATATAGCTATATTACATAATATACTTTAGATGTTTGCCATTTCGCGTAATTTTTCCAAAAAAATTGGGGGTGGTGGGACGGGAGTGGGGCAGGGATCGGATGGGTGTACGGGGTAGAAAAAAATAAATTTCTTTTTTGTATGAAAGAATATTTTTTTGAATAAAAATAATAATTTAGGAGTGGTTTGGGGGTGGTAGGGTTGGGTATTAATAATTTAATTTTGATTTAATGTTTTTTGACTTAAGGAAATTAAAGTGGGTTAGAAGCATTTTGCCCAAATCATATTTGACCAAATTCATAGTTATCCATATTTTTATATGGATCGATTATAATCCAATAAATTTTGACTCAATCCATCCAAATCCAATTCAATCCAATCATTTGTCTTCCCATAAGCGAAGGGTATTTATAAGTTTTTTTCCCACAACGGGAATGGAAAAAAAACCATAGGCAAAGGTATTTATTTATTCTTACTATATTTATGGACAATAATTTTTAAAACTAAAAAAGTAATTAAAAATAAGAAACTCCAATAATTATAAGTAAATTGATCTATATATAGGGGAGATATCTAAAACTCAAATTAGCCATTGAATAAAAAAAGTCAAAAAAAAAAAAAAAATCATTTGTAAGAAATATCAAATATACCATGAACTTTGTTAGAAAAATCATATATAGCTCTACATGAATTTTGTGTCCTACAAGGCAATTTTGTCCTATGTGGCATCATACGTTTATTATGTGATGTAGTAGGTGTGTCTACTTGTTCAATTTTATTACAAGTTTAAGTGTTTATTTATTCACATCCAAAATTGAAGGGCGTAAAATATCAGCTAAAGTCAAGCTAAATAAAATGTTTATGTATTATGCGTTTTATTTTTACTATATTTATGGACAAAATATTAATATTTTGCTAAAATTGTGAGATTACAATAATATTTGGAACTAAATATATAATGTATTTATTATCTGAACCTTAGCCATTGTCTAATTAATATATGTCATGTCTCCCCAATCCAAGCAAAAACTTGAGAAAAATAGAGTAGCCGAATCCAAAAAATTACAAGGTTATAAAATTAGCAAACTTCCCCTCTTTTTTCTATGTAAAAGGAAGCAGCTAGAAAGAAGCCTTTAATTAATTTCATGGAGATTTCTTACAACACAACTGTAACAGCAACTAGTGTTGCAATTTTGCTGGTATATACATGGAAAGTGTTGAATTGGGCATGGTTTAGGCCAAAGAAACTTGAGAATTACTTAAGAAAAAGTGGTCTTCAGGGAAATAAATACAAATTACTTTATGGAGATTTGAAGGAACTCACAAATAAACACAATGAACCCAAATCCAAGCCCATCAATTTCTCTGGTGATGTACCTCAAAGGCTCATTCCTTTTTTCTGTGACTCCATCAATAAAAATGGTAATTTTTTTTCTATTCTTGTATATATGCAGTGTAATTTTTTTTTTTATAAAGAGGATTGATGAATCCCTTTTTGGTACCCTAGCTACATCCATGAGTTGAGAGCGGCCGTGAACTCTCTCCAAGATTTGAAATTTATGAATTTTAATGGGGACCTTTAAGTTAATATTTAACTGGATACACAGTCAAATATGTTTCGTGGTTGCTCCGCCCCTGCTCTCAAGTCAAGACTATAGTTGACTGATGCAATTACCTAAGCAATTGGAGACTATAATCAGTCATTTAGTCTTACTTGCCTAGGTTAACATGTCTACATTTGCACTCTCAATTTTAGAGTGCATACTTGTCAGTTGAGATCAAATTTGAGTGTCTGTTTATGTATTATGCTACTTTTTTTGCTAATCGAAAATGGAATATTACTCTCAGGTAAAAGTTCTTTTGTGTGGCTAGGCCCATATCCAGTAGTGTTGATCACAGAACCTGAACATGTAAAGGAGATTTTGACAAAGAATTATGTGTACCAAAAGCAAATTCATCCCAATCCATTCTCCAAGATATTGGCTCTAGGTCTTTCGAAGCTTGAGGAAGACAAATGGGCCAAACACCGAAAAATCATCAGTCCTGCTTTCCAAGTTGAGAAGTTAAAGGTTATATTATTCACTTCATATTCTTATTATTAATAAATTTAGCAAACATTGGTAAATTTTCATGCCTAGGACTTAAGATAGCATATTGAAATGTCTTAACATTATGAAGTTGTCCGTTTATATCCACGCGTGCAGTAACAAACAACGTCAAGGGGATTTAAAACAATGGAAGCATGCCATACCTGAGATTTGAACCTGAAATCTATAGAAACTTTTGAACCACCTTTAATGACTACACTATCTTATATCTAAATGCCCCCAAAACAGTTGTTTTTACCCTATTCCCACTGTTAATTTCCCAAAGAAGGGGTTTGAATTGAAGCCCCTTCAATACATGTATCTCTGCTACTAATAACCAGTACTACTTTAACCGAATAATTTGTTTTGTACAGCATATGTTGCCAGCTTTTTATCAGAGTTGTAGTGAAATGATAAGCAAATGGGAGGAGATTATTCCAAACGAAACATCATTCGAGCTTGATGTATGGCCAGACTTTCAATTAATGACCAGTGAAGTCATTTCTCGAACTGCATTTGGGAGTAGCTACGAAGAAGGGAGAATAGTATTTGAACTTCAGAGAGAACAAGCTGAGCATGTAACGGACATAAGTCGTACAGTTTATATACCAGGAACAAGGTATAACAATTTATTTGTGAAATTTCTACATAATATCGAAAATCACATGTTCATTACTTTCTACTAAAACGAGTTTTCTTGTTTGCATTTAAATTTGTTTTGTTAGGTTCTTGCCTACTAAAAGGAACAAAAGAATGCTGGAAATCAAAAAGCAAGTCCAAACAACGATTAGGCGTATAATCGACAAAAGATTGATGGCAATGGAAGCAGGGGAGCCTAGTAAAAATGACTTATTAGCCATATTACTTGAATCCAATATGAAAGAAATTGAACAACATGGAAGCAAAGATTTCGGAATGACAACAATTGAAGTGATTGAAGAATGCAAGTTATTCTACTTTGCTGGACAAGAGACCACTTCAGTGTTGCTCGTCTGGACAATGATTTTGTTGTGCCTACTGTTGCGGAAGCCGAATATATAGAGAGTAATGAAATCACAACTGCTATATCTAAAGGTAGCTAATAAATAGTAGATGAGACAACAATAAAAAGAACACCAGGAATTAACGAGGTTCGGCAAACTTTTGTTTTCTTTTGCCTACTCCTCGGACACAACCAACCAATATTTATTTCACTCCAAAAGAGTACAAGTGAAATACTACAAGAGAGAAAGAAGATCAAATGCCTTTGAAGATGAGAAGGCAAGTGAGAGGTGTGTTACAAATGAATTAGGAACCACCTATTTATAGGAGTGAATTCTTCCTATTGATGTCATCCATGACATCACAATGTGTCAAACTGTCAAGATTTTCCTTGTGAAACCATTTTATAGTTCACCTAAATTTCACCTACAAAAGATGTTATCTTGACTTTTGTACCAATGAAGAATTATCTTCCTAACTACCAAATCTTCACATTAATTCATCTTTGAATCTTGTCAAATTTAACAAATCTCCACCTTGGCAAGATTCTCCATTTTCAACTTTCTCTCAACAATTTTTGATTGTGTCTTCAACCTCAATCTTCAATGTTCAACAATGTTGATCAAGTTCAAACAATGTTGAAACTTGACCGCAGTCACCACTTTTGTCAGCATTTCGACAGGATTATCCGTAGTATGAATTTTCTGCACTGTGACTCCACCTTCTTCTATGATGTCTCGTATGAAATGATATCGGACATCAATGTGCTTCATCCTTGCATGATAAACTTGGTTCTTTGCTAATTGAATAGCACTTTGACTATCACAAAATATTGTGATTCCTTCTTGTCCAATACCAAGCTCTCTAAGCAATCCTTGAAGCCAAATTGCCTCCTTCGCATCCTCTGTAATTGCCATATACTCTGCCTCAGTGGTAGAAAAAGCAACTGTTGACTGCAAAGTAGACTTCCAACTAACTGGTGCGTTTGTAATAGTGAAAACATAACCAGTAGTTGATCTTCGTTTGTCCAAATCACCTGCATAATCTGAGTCACAATATCCAACAAGATGTTGACTATCTTTATGCTCATAAACCAAGCCAATATCTACAGTATTATGAATATACCGCAGAATCCATTTTACTGCCTGCCAATGATCCTTTCCAGGATTATGCATGTACCTGCTTTCAACTACAACAGCGTGTGAAATATATGGCCTTGTGCAAACCATTGCATACATCAAGCTACCAACAGCATTCGCATATGGTACTCTTGACATATATTCTCGTGCAACTTCATTCTTTGGCGACATAGCATCACTAAGCTTAAAATGAGGAGCAAGCGGAGTGCTAACCGACTTCGTTTTCTCATTCATGCCAAATCGATTTAGTACCCTCTTCAAATATTCTTTCTGAGATAAAAAAAGCTTCTTTGAATGTCGATCTCTTTTTATCTCCATGCCAAGAATCCTCTTTGCCTCACCCAAATCCTTCATCTCAAACTCCTTTTTTAGTTGAATCTTTAGCTTCTCAATTTCCTCTTGACTTTTAGAAGCTATCAACATATCATCAAACATATAGAAGAAGATATATAAAGGAATCGTCTTCAAGCTTGCGCAAATACACACAATGATCATATTTGCTTCTTATGTACCTTTGCTGCAACATAAACTTGTCAAATCGTTTGTACCATTGTCTAGAAGATTGTTTCAATCCATACAACGATTTTTCAAGTTTGCACACCATATTTTCTTTTCCATCAACTTTGAATCCTTCTGGCTGAGTCATGTAGATTTCCTCTTCCAAGTCTCCATGTAAAAATGCAGTTTTTACATCCAATTGAACTAGTTCCAAATTCAACTGTGCTACCAAAGCCAACAAAACTCTAATGGAGGAGTGTTTCACAACTGGAGAAAATACCTCATTATAGTCAATTCCCTCCTTTTGAGCGTATCCTTTGGCCACCAATCTTGCTTTGTAGCGAACATCTTCTTGGTTAGGAAATCCTTCTTTCTTTGCAAATACCCATGTGCACCCAATTGCATTCTTGCCATCTGGGAGATTGACCAATTCCCATGTATGATTCTGATGAAGGGACTGCATTTCTTCATCTATGGCAAACCTCCACCTATCTTCTTCTGAACTTTGGACTGCATCTTTATAAGTGGTAGGAATGTCATCTGCTGCAATTGAGTCTGCACAAGCCACCACATCTATGAGTCGAGCAGGTTTTCTTATTGTCATTTTTGGCTTGCTGGTTGCTATTGATTCAAGTTGTGGTTGAGGTTCTTGAGATGGAACCTCCCCTTCGACTGGCTCTTCTTCCAGAGGAAAAACGTCTGTTGTTTCCTCATTTGATCCATGTGTTGGGAAAATTATCTTTCCCTCAAACTCCACCTGCTTTGAAGCACCATTAGTTTGTTTGACTTCTTCAACTGTTACCTTATTTGTCAAGGCAGATTCATCAAGGTAACATCCCTGCTGAAAATAATTTTTCTTGTCTCTGGACACCATAAACGATATCCCTTGACTCCAGAAGTAATTCCCATAAATAAAGCTTTTTTTGCTCTTGGGTCCAATTTTGACTCCCTTACATGATAATATGCAATTGAGCCAAATACATATAAGAAACCATAATCTTCAGCAGGTTTTCCATACCATTTTTCTAATGGTGTCTTCCCACCTATAGCAGCAGATGGTAGACGATTAATGAGGTGACATGCATATGTTATTGCCTCAGCCCAAAATTCTTTGCCCAAGCCAGCATTGGACAACATACACCGAACCTTCTCCAGCAAAGTTCGGTTCATGCGTTCTGCCACTCCATTCTGTTGTGGTGTATTTCTGACGGTGAAATGTCTGACGATGCCATTTTCCTCACAAATTTTCTGAAAAAGATCATTTTTGTATTCTCCACCATTGTCTGTGCGAAGACACTTGATCTTTTTGCCACTTTGATTTTCTATCATCGCCTTCCATTTGAGAAAAATTCCCAATACTTCATCTTTTGTTTTCATCGTATACACCCACAGTCTTCGGGAAAAGTCATCAACAAAGGTTACAAAATAGTGTTTCCCACCTAATGAAGGTGTTTTGGAAGCACCCCAAACATCTGAATGAACATAATCCAAAATACCTTTAGTATAATGGATAGTTGTTCCAAATTTAACCCTTGTTTGCTTTCCCTTGACGCAATGCTCACAAAACTCCAAGTTGCAAGTTTTTACTCCTTTTAGCAATCCTTGATCTGATAAAGTTTTAAAGGATTTTCCTCCAGCATGTCCCAAGCGCATATGCCACAGCCTGGTCATTTCTGCCTCCTTGTCATCATTGGATGTTGTTGCTGCTGTCCCAATAACTGTACTACCTTGATAGTGGTACATGTTATTATTTCTTCGAATTGCCTTCATTACCACCAGCGCACTGGAGCATATTCTCATTACGCCATTATCTGCAATGACTTTGAATCCCTTTGACTCTAGGGCTCCAATAGAAATGAGATTCTTCTTCAAATCTGGTACATACCGAACATCTATTAATGTTCTGGTCAATCCATCATGATTCCTTAATCGAATTGAACCAACACCATATGCAGTAAGAGGATTATTGTTTGCGCTGTGAATAACTCCACATTTTCCTTCTTGTAAATCAACAAACCAGTCCCTATTGGGACACATATGATAGCTACAAGCTGAGTCCATCAACCATACATCAAATGATTTGGATGGACCTGTTGTAACTAGTGAGTAATTGGAGTCATCACAATCAGCCACATTTGAATCCATGACAGCCTTCCCATTATTTGGATTGGCTTTGCTTTTCAACTTTGGGCAGTCTTTCTTCCAGTGCCCTTTTTCTCGGCAAAAGGCACATTCATCTTTGTTGAGTTTGGATCTTGACTTGGATCTCCCATTATTTGTTCTCACATGATTTTGAGAACGACCTCTCACAATCAGAGCTTTTACTTTTCCTCCCTTTTGTTTTTCTCTCTTTCTTTGTTCATAACTATATAAGGCAGAACAAACTTCTTTGAGAGATACTTCATCATTCCCATGCAGTAGAGTAGTTTCAAGGTGCTCGAACTCATCGGGAAGTGAACTTAACAACATTAAGGCCATATCTCCATCCGTAAAAGTCACGTCCATATTCCGCAAATCTGTCGCCAACTTATTAAAGCTGGTGATATGATCATTCATTGTGCTACCAGGAATATAAGTGAAGCGTAACAGTCTTCTTTTCATGTAAAGTTTATTTTGACTGTTTTTCTTCAAGAATTTCTCCTCCAATGAATTCCATAATTTATTTGCAGATGTTTCCTTCGTGTATGGATACTTTTGTTCTCTTGCTAGGTAAGATCGAATGGTACCGCAAGCAACACGGTTGATAATCTTCCAATCTTCTTCTCCTACATCGTCTGGTTTCTTTTCTTCTATGGCAATATCTAGCCCTTGTTGAAAAAGAACATCAAGGACCTCGCCTTGCCACATTCCGAAATGTCCTGACCCGTCAAAAATTTCAACTGCAAATTTTGCGTTTGACACAATTCGTGCCATAAGCGAAGATGCCAATGATGACGTATTATTGACATTCGATGTGGACTCATCATTTTTATTGTCTCCCATTTTTACTACAAATACTATTTACTAGCTAACAATGCAAAGACCAAAGTAAATCTTTTCTGATGTGGAAGTTCAGACTGTGCTGCAACCACAGAGCATACTCAGATAAAACCTTGGCTCTGATACCAATTGTTGCGGAAGCCGAATATATAGAGAGTAATGAAATCACAACTGCTATATCTAAAGGTAGCTAATAAATAGTAGATGAGACAACAATAAAAAGAACACCAGGAATTAACGAGGTTCGGCAAATTTTTGTTTTCTTTTGCCTACTCCTCGGACACAACCAACCAATATTTATTTCACTCCAAAAGAGTACAAGTGAAATACTACAAGAGAGAAAGAAGATCAAATGCCTTTGAAGATGAGAAGGCAAGTGAGAGGTGTGTTACAAATGAATTAGGAACCACCTATTTATAGGAGTGAATTCTTCCTATTGATGTCATCCATGACATCACAATGTGTCAAAATGTCAAGATTTTCCTTGTGAAACCATTTTATAGTTCACCTAAATTTCACCTACAAAAGATGTTATCTTGACTTTTGTACCAATGAAGAATTATCTTCCTAACTACCAAATCTTCACATTAATTCATCTTTGAATCTTGTCAAATTTAACACCTACATCCAGAGTGGCAAGCCCGTGCCAGAGAGGAGGTTTTGCAGGTCATCGGAAATGAAAAGCCTGATTTTGAAGGACTAAGTCGCCTCAAAATTGTAAGTACTTTCCACTAGTTTGTTATGTAAGACAACTTAAAATAGCCCAAGATCTCTGCATAGATCAAATTTCGAAGATGAATAGCACTGTTAAATTGTCTTGCCCATCATTAATGCCAAATTGATCCAACTGATATCAGATAGACCACATTTCTATCGTCCTATTTCAGTCTCAGAGGGGTAATAATTACTCGAAGACTAAATATCTCAGAAAGGCATGGCATCTAACTTTTGTAAGAAGTGAACAAATTCTACTTCCAACTTATGCAATACATTTTTCTTTCCATATATAGGTGACAATGATCTTGCACGAGACGTTAAGGCTATTCCCCCCAGTACCAACATATTGTAGAAGGAACAAACATGAAGTCAAATTAGGGGAGCTGAGTCTACCAGCTGGAGTGCTACTCTTTATACCCACAATATTAATTCATTATGACAAAGAATTATGGGGTGAAGACGCGAAGGAATTCAAACCAGAAAGGTTCAGTGAAGGAGTGTTAAAGGCAACCAAAGGACATCTCTCGTTTATTCCATTTTCCGGTGGACCTCGAGTTTGCATCGGACAAAACTTTGCAATGATGGAAGCAAAAATGGCAATAGCAATGATACTACAAAAGTTCTCCTTCAAACTCTCTCCGTCTTATACACATGCTCCAGTTGCATCATTTGCTCTTCGTCCACAGTATGGTGCTCCTCTCCTTATTCGCAAACTTTGAAATGGATGTTGCTCATATTTAAGATCAATGGTATTGTGTTCTCCGTGTTTCAGCTCGAATACTACTAAACTAGTCGGGTTATTGCTGAAATAACTTTTTTCCTATTTCAACATTGCAGTTTTGAATTGTTATCAATGTTCATGTGTTCACTATCTTTTCACATTTCTTCTGTGAGTGAATTAGTTTAAACTTGTTACAATGCTCCATCGTGTCTCGTGAAGAGTTTACATCAGTGGTTCCTGTTTATGCAAGTGAAGCCTTTATGTATTGTGCATATAGATTGTTCTCTCTCAGTCCTGCAAGTTTATTTCTACTTATAAGGAGAAAAACTGATTAAATCAGCAAAATTTCATGACTCGCACCCTTGTGTTTATATCAAAGCAAGATGTGGGTAAACAGTACGATGAGAAACAACGTCCAAACCTTCTTTTTTTAAAACAATTAAAAATTTCTATTCTTTTATATATCAAATAAATGAATGATATGATTTTGATGAAACTTCTTTTTTTGTACCATAAATATTATGTCAGTACTATCAGTACTCTCAAAGTTGAAGTAGTTACTTGTCAACTGAGTTCGTGTATGTTAGCACATGGATATTTTGGTAATATGACTTTCGGATGATTTTTTTGTGAAATCTTAATGGAACCCTTCGGAAGGAGTTGGGGGTGCAGTACATACAATCACACCATTTATAGAATGATTTTTGGGAACAATTTACAAAAATAAGGCGATTTTCTCATTTTTTCGTGTGCTATCCCACAAATATTTTGGGGATATGGCATATGAAAGAATTTTTTACTAAATCTTTATGGAACCCTCCGTAGGGAGTTAGGGGAGAAGTACGTACGGTCTCACTATTTTAGAGTGATTTTTGGGCATTTAGGGTCCAATTTAAAGAAATTTTGTTGGTGTTTTTTAAAAATGGGGCAGCACAAAAAAATTGAAAATTTCTCTCAATGGATTGAAATGATTTTCAATAGTTTTCAATGATTTTATTAAGCATTGAGGGGCTTTATGTAATGACCCTCCTGGTCATTTCTATATCTTGCCTTCTATGTGTCGTTTAGAGCTTTCCTATAGCGACCCCAAGTCATTTATGACTTGCTGGGACTGACGGTTCGGTCACCTGGTCGTTCGTTTAGTTATGGGGTGAGTTTTTGTGTTTTGAAGCTTATGAACCTTGAACGATCATTTTCGATCAAAAGTTTAAGAAGACGACATCAGAATGGAATTCTGACGGTTCCATCAGCTCCGGAATGGCCAATTTAGGCTAGTAGCATAGTTGGATCGAGTATCGAGGCCTTCGATGCGAGTTTGGATCATTAGGCGTTTTAGCCTTTGAAATTTGGCTTAAGGTTGACTTTGGTCAACATTCTTGGAAAACGCGCTCAGATGAAAATTCCGTCAGTGGAATTAGCTCCGAAATGTCGATTTTGATCTATAACGACCTTTCGTTCGACTCCCGAAGCCTCCGGACTCATTTCGAGCCCCTTAGTGGATTTTGGTTAAAATGACATTTGGAAGTGGGACCCACTTTTTATCGAAATGACCTCTGATGGAAATTTTTACTACGCCGTTGAGTCTAGAATATTGAATTTGGTATGGTTGCATATCTCGTTTGCGTACACGGGGTTCTGAACGAGTTCGGAGCACTCCGTCGGAGTTTTAGAATTTTGAAAAAAAAATTGAGCTCGAAATGAGCTAAGACAGCAGCTAAAACACAACTTTTTACCTCCAACAAAAAGTTAAGTACGAAATCTAACCATGCCAATGCGTTCTCCTTGAAAAACCACTCAAGATAGCCCCAAGAATTAGCGAAATCGGATCTAAAATGACTGAAATATCAAGTCTCAAAAATTCCCAAAATCAAGTTCACAAAAAGGGTGTGGCAGCAGGTATTTTACGAAAATTACCTCAAACGGGGACCCCAAATCACTATCCAAGCTCACCAACGCGTTGTTCTCGAAAAATCTCACAACTTTTCCTTTTGAATCGCCCAAATTGGTTGAGAGATGAGAGAGTTATGAGAGTTTGAAGTTTGGAAATGTTGCTGGTTTTTCTGCAATAAATAGCAGATTGCTGAAATTTTTTTTTCAAAATTCTAAAACTCCGACGGAGTGCTCCGAACTCGTTCAGAACCCCGTGTATGCAAACGAGATATGCAACCATACCAAATTCAATATTGCAGTCGAAATTTCCATCAAAGGTCATTTCGATAAAAAGTGGGTCCCACTTCCAATGTCATTTTAACCAAAATCCACAAAGGGGCTCGAAATGAGTCCGGAGGCTTCGGGAGTCGAACGAAAGGTCGTTATAGACCAAAATCGATATTTCGGAGCTAACCGCGCTGACGGAATTTTCATTTGAGCGCGTTTTCCAAGAATGTTGACCAAAGTCAACCTTAAGCTAAATTTCAAAGGCTAAAACGCCGAATGATCCAAACTCGCATCGAAGGCCTCGATACTCGATCCAACTATGCTACTAGCCTAAATTGGCCATTCCGGAGCTGATGGAACTGTTAGAATTCCATTCTGAGGTCGTCTTCTTGAACTTTTGATTGAAAATGATCGTTCAAGGTTCTTAAGCTTCAAAACACAAAAACTCACCCCATAACTAAACGAACGACCAGGTGACCGGACCGTCAGTCCCAACAAGTTATAAATGACTTGGGATCGCTATAGAAACGCTCTAAACGACACACAGAAGGCAAGATATAGAAATGACCAGGAGGGTCATTACACTTTAAATAGCCAACATAAAAATATAATCTGCATAATTTGAAATTTAAAACAACCTAAACTATCTCAATAATTCAAACAACCTAACTAAAATTCAAAATTCAAATTCATCTTAAACTAATTAACTTATTTTGCTAAAAACTACTGCAGTAACTAAAAGCAAACTTCAACACTCCTCCTTTGCTTTAGATACTACAATTTAAAAAAATTGCTCCTCCTCAATTTCTGCTTCTACAACTTGTGCTTGAAGATTGTTCTTTAGCTTGCATACTTTTGTAACATGACCGGCTCATTTGCAATTTCCACATATTGCATCAGGTCTCTACCAACAAAAATTTTCCAAGTGTGTTTTTCTTTTGCAGTATTTGCAAAGAGGATAATTACCGTTTTCTTTTCTGCTTTGTGCATAAAAGGCACCATCAGTAACATTATCTTGCCTGAAGGCTCTTCTCTGCTCTTGTGCTTGAAGAGCACTTATTAGTTCTTCAACAGAAATAGTAGAGAGATCTTTAGACTCTTCCAGAGATGAAATTTTAGATTCGAATCTCTTTGGAATTGTCACAAGAATTTTTTCTACTATTCTGTCATCTTTGAAATCCTCGCCAAACAACCTGATTTTATTAATAATAAAAGAAATCTTGTCAAAATACTTAACAATAGTTTCATCCTCCTGCATCCTAAGAGATTCAAAATCTCTTTTCAAATTCAAAATTTGCATTTGTCTGACTCGGTCACTTCCTTGATATTCTTTTTTTAATTTTTCCCAAGCTTCTTTTGTCGTCTCACAAGAAATGATTTTAGAAAAAATTGAATCCGTAACTGAATTTTGAATTATAGTTTTGGCTTTGAATTTTTTTATTTTTTCATCCGAATGAGATTTAATTTGAGCAAGGGTAGGATTTGCAGGGAGAGGTTGTAAGGGTACATCTTCCATTACAACTTCTCACAGATCATAGGCTTCAAGATATGATTTCATTTTCACTGACCAAATCTGATAGTTTTCACTAGTGAAAATGTTTGGGGCATTCAAAGAGAGACTGTTCCTTGCCATTATTTTAGTTTAAATTAATTCGAAAAGCCTGTGCGTTGAAAAAAGCACCGGTTGAAAAGGTAGCCTTGATGGGTTAAAATGGGTAGCCCTGATGGGTTAAAAAGGTATCCCTTACGAGTTAAAAATGTATGGTAATTCTTTGGAAGATTTCACAGATCCCTTAAGATTAATGAAGCTCTTGATACCACTGTTGGTGTTTTTTTAAAATGGGGCAGCACAAAAAAGATTGAAAATTTCTCTCAATTGATTGAAATGACTTTCAATAGCTTTCAATGATTTTATTAAGTTTTGAGGTTTAAATAGCCAACATAAAAATATAATCTGCATAATTTGAAATTTAAAACAACCTAAAATATCTCAATAATTCAAACAACCTAACTAAAATTCAAAATTCAACTTCATCTTAAACTAATTAACTTATTTTGCTAAAAACTACTGCATTAACTAAAAGCAAACTTCAACAAATTTGGTGATTTTCTCTGTTTTTCATGTGTGTTAGCCCATGAATATTTTGGCGATGTGACTTTCAGATGAATTTGGTATTACAGTGCTCACCCATGATGGCTTTCCCCAACCAAAGTCAGCTTCATAGCAGGGGAATCTACACAAACTCATTTAACTCTTCCAATCTTCCAAGCAAATTTAAAGAAGGTATGACTTTAATTTTTACTCACTCCGTCCCTAAATAAGTGTTGCTTAGCAAACAAAAAAATATTGTTCCAAAACAAGAATCTCTTTAGAATTCAAAACAAAATATAGTAATGGTTTCCAACTACATCCTTGAATTAAAGAACTACTTCTACTTAATAGTACTCGACTCTTAAAAAAACATCTAATAAATAGGGGTAACTTAGTAAACTATACTATCTTTCATTTGTTATTTTTCTTAATTAGTGTGAAACAAGTCAAATCAGCACACTTATTTTGAGACGAAAAAAGTATATTCAAAGTAACTTTTTCAACATAGAAATTTGTGCCTTTGTGTTTTGGATGAAGAAGACAAATAAATCTATTACATTTGTCTTTTTGGAACTAAATGTACAATGTATTTATCATCTAACTCATGCTTAGATATTTTCTTTGGTCAATCAAATTTTAGCCATTAAATCAAACATATGCCACGTGTCCACACTCAAAGAAAGAACTTCAGGAAATGGAGAGGAGGCGTATCCAACAATGTTAATAAAAACTTTCAAAATTAGCTAAATTCACCTTTTCTATGTAAATAAAGGAAGCAGCTAGAAAGAAGACTTACTACTTTATCATGGAGTTTTGTTACAACATAATTATAGAAGCAATTTTGTTAGTAATATACACTTGGAAAGTGTTGAATTGGGCATGGTTTAGGCCAAAGAAACTTGAGAAATACTTGAGAAAAAGTGGCCTTAAGGGAAATCCATACAAATTACTCTATGGAGATTTGAAGGAACTCACTAAAAGTGTCATTGAAGCCAAATCTAAGCCTATCAATTTCTCTGGTGATGTACCTCAAAGGCTCATCCCTTTTTTCTGTGACTCCATCAACAAAAATGGTATGTTTCTCGATTGCTCCGCCCCTGCTTTCAACTCAAGATTATAGTTGACTGATGAATTCAAAGTTGATAATCAGTCTTACTTGCCTATGTTTTCTTGCACCAAATCAGGCCTAGGTTAACATGTCTACATTTGCACTCTCAAAGTTGGAGTGTTGATGTATTATGCATTTTTTTTTTCTAATCGAAAATTGATTACACACAGGAAAAAGTTCTTTTGTGTGGCTGGGCCCACATCCAGTATTGTTGATCACAGATCCTGAACATATAAAGGAGATTTTTACAAAGAATTATGTGTACCAAAAGGAAACTCATCCCAATCCATTCTCCAAGTTATTGGCTATAGGTCTTGCGAAGCTTGAGGAAGACAAATGGGCCAAACACCGAAAAATCATCAATCCTGCTTTCCAAGTTGAGAAGTTAAAGGTTATATTCACTTCATATTCTTCTTACTAATTAATTCAGAAAACGTTGGTAAATTTAACAGTATGAAGTTGTCCATTTATTTCCAAATTACAAGTGTGCTGTAACAAATAACTAGTACTGGTTTTTGCGATTAATTTGTTTTGTACAGCATATGTTGCCAGCAGTTTATCAGAGTTATAGTGAAATGATAAGCAAATGGGAGGAGATTATTCCAAAGGAAACATCATTCGAGCTCGATGTATGGCCAGACCTTCAATTAATGACCGCTGAAGTCATTTCTCGAACTGCATTCGGGAGTAGCTATGAAGAAGGGAGAATAGTATTTGAACTACAGAGAGAACAAGCTGAGCATGTAATGGACATAAGTCGTTCAGTTTATATACCAGGAACGAGGTATACCAAATTATTTGTGAAATTTCTACATAATATCGAAAATTAACATGTTCATTACATTCTACAAAAGAGATTTTTCTTGTTTGCATTTAAATTTGTTTTGTTAGGTTCTTGCCTACTAAAAGGAACAAAAGAATGCTGCAAATCAAAAAGCAAGTCCAAACAACGATTAGGCGTATCATCGACAAAAGATTGCGGGCAATGGAAGCAGGGGAGCCTAGTAAAAATGACTTATTAGCCATATTACTTGAATCCAATATGAAAGAAATTGAACAACATGGAAGCAAAGATTTCGGAATGACAACAATTGAAGTGATTGAAGAATGTAAGTTATTCTACTTCGCTGGACAAGAGACCACTTCAGTGTTGCTCGTCTGGACAATGATTTTGTTGTGCCTACATCCAGAGTGGCAAGCCCGTGCCAGAGAGGAGGTTTTGCAGGTCATCGGAAATGAAAAACCAAATTTTGAAGGACTAAGTCACCTCAAAATTGTAAGTACTTTCCACCAGTTTGTTATGTAAGACAAAAAATAGCCGAAGATTACTGCGTAGATCAAATTTCGAAGATGAATAACACTATAAAATAAGTAGCTGTTAAATCGTCTTGCCCATCATTAATGCCAAATTGATCCAAGTTCTATCAGATAGACCACATTTCTATCGTCCTATTTCAGTCTTAGAGGGGTAATAATTACTCGTTGACTAAATATCTCAGAAAGGCATGACATCTAAAATTTGTAAGAAGTGAACTAATTCTACTTCCAACTTATGCAATACATTTTTCTTTTCATATATAGGTGACAATGATCTTGCACGAGACGTTAAGGCTATTCCCCCCAGTACCTACATATCGTAGAAGGAACAAACATGAAGTCAAATTAGGGGATCTGAGTCTACCAGTTGGAGTGCTACTCTTTATACCTACAGTATTAATTCATTATGACAAGGAATTATGGGGTGAAGACGCGAAAGAATTCAAACTAGAAAGGTTCAGTGAAGGAGTGTCAAAGGCAACCAAAGGACACTTCTCATTTATTCCATTTTCCGGGGGACCTCGAGTTTGCATCGGACAAAACTTTGCAATGATGGAAGCAAAAATGGCAATAGCAATGATTCTACAAAAGTTCTCCTTCGAACTCTCTCCGTCTTATACACATGCTCCAGTTGCATCATTTACTATTCGTCCACAATATGGTGCTCCTCTCCTTATGCGCAAACTTTGAAATAGATGTTGCTCATATTTAAGAAATTGCTCTTTTCCTATTTCAACATTGTGGTATTGAGCTGGGCTGGTCACTTTTGGGCCGACCTTTTGTTCGACTTATTTGCTTTTAATAAAGGGAAAAGAGTCTCATACCTCAACTTTGTGATTCAGAATTGATATACTCTCATTGTAAAAGCGCATATATGCTTATTGATACACAAATGACCAAGAATACCCTTTAGGTTTAACATGATTGAAAAAAAAATTAAAATTTATTTTTAGATTGTCAAAAAAAATTTCCCACTCATTTACCTATAAAATTTAGGGAAAATGCATAAGTACCCCCAACCTATGCCTGCAATCTCAGAGATACACTTATACTATACTAAGGTCCTATTACCCTCCCGAACTTATTTTATAAATAATTTTATACCCCTTTTCGGCCTACGTGGCACTATTTTCTGGTCCCCGCGCGTGTTGACAATTATTTCATTGATAGTGCCACATAGGCCGAAAAGAGGTAGAAAATTATTTATAAAATAAGTTCGGGAGGGTAATAGGACCTTAGTATAGTATAAGTGTGTCTCTGGGATTTCGGGCATAAGTTGGGGGGTGCTTATGCATTTTCCCTAAAATTTATCTTAGATGCCTCAATTTTTTGTTATAGATACAAAAAATAGATTATAATATAGCTGCAAAAAAATGATAAGCAAGTATATGTATAAGGGAGATATTTAAAACTCAAAATTAGCTGTTAAATCAAACAAGTAAAAAAAATCATGTATAAAGAATATCAAATATACCTTGAGCTTTGCTAGAAGAATCATATAGGAATTCAAAACAAAATATACTTTGTGTTTCCAACTACACCCTTGTATTAAAGAACTACTTCCTCTTAATAGTACTCGACTCTCAAGAAAAATCTAATTAAAAGGGGTAACTTAGTAAACTATATCTTTTATTTGATATTTTTCTTAATAAGTGTGAAATGATCAGCTAAAGTGACACTTATTTTATGACGGAGAGAGTATATTCAAAGTAATCTTTTCAACATAGGAGTTTGAGCCTTTGAGGAAGTCTTGCCTTCATTTTTGGATGAGGAATGACTAACAAATCTATTACATTCGATATTGCATTTGTATTTTTTTCCATTTTAGGATGTAGTTATTGTCCAATTATTTTAATTGGAAAAGGGTCAAAATACCCTTAAAATATGTGAAATTGAACAAAAATGCACTCCATTAATAGTTTGATCTAAAAATATCGCTAATAGTTTGATCCAAAATTCATCTACCACTAATAGTTTGATTTAGAAATGTCTCTATTACAGTGGCGTAGCCAAGAATTTTATGAAGGGTGTCCAAGTTAAAAATATTTTTTTTTTTTAGAAAATGGATGCACAAAAAATCAAATTGTGTAATATTTAGATTTAATAGTTCATACCTTTAATTTAATATGAAGTAAATGGATGAAACAAAAAGGAAAAAAAAGAAGAAGAAGAGATAAGCGAGTTCAATCTATAAAAAGAATCATTTTTGAGTATTAAGCTTATATAAAACTGAACAAATAGACATATTCGTCTTAGGTCATGACGTCCTACATGACAATTTTGTGTCCTATGTAGTATTCTACATGTATTATGCCACGTAGATGTATGTGGCTACATGTTCAATTTCATATAAGCTTAAGTATCTACTTGTGTACACCTAAAGTTGGAGGGCATAGATGTCCGCCAAAGCCAAGTTAAAGGTTTTTTTAAAAAAAAGTTAAAGGGTATATTAATGTATTATGCCTTTATTTTTTACTATATTTATGGACAAGATATTAATATGCTGCTAAGATTGTGAGATTACAATAATATTTGAAACTAAATATATAATGTATTTATTATCTGAACCATAGTCAAAGACTTTCTTTGGTTAGTTAAATCTCAGCAATCAAATCAAGAATTTGGGGAAAATGGAAAGGAGTCGAATCCAACAAATTAAAAGGTTATAAATTAGCTAACTTCCCCTCTTTTTTCTATGTAAAAGGAAGAAGCTAGAAAGAAGCATTTTATTAATTTCATGGAGATTTCTTACAACACAATTATAACAACAATTTGTGTTGCAGTTTTGTTGGTATATACATGGAAACTGTTGAATTGGGCATGGTTTAGGCCAAAAAAACTTGAGAAATACTTAAGAAAGAGTGGTCTTAAGGGAAATCCATACAAATTACTCTATGGAGATTTGAAGGAACTCACAGATAAACTCAATGAAGCCAAATCTAAGCCCATCAATTTCTCCGACGGTATAGCTCAAAGAATCAACCCTTTTTTCGCCAACGCCATCAATAAAAACGGTATGTTTCATTTATTCTTCTTTAAAGGAATAAA
>NW_026027283.1:65193-72335 GCF_019186545.1 Solanum stenotomum | reverse complement strand
CAGCTATAGAAAGAAGCCTTGTATTAATTTCATGGAGATTTCTTGAAAATAATTATAGCAGCAATTTGTGTTGCAATTTTGTTGGTATATACATGGAGAATGTTGAATTGGGCATGGTTAAAGCCAAAGAAACTTGAGAAATACTTAAGAAAGAGTGGTCCTAAGGGAAATCCATACAAATAATTACTCTATGGAGATTTCAATGAACTCACAAAAAGTGTCATTGAAGTCAAATCTAAGCCTATCAACAAAAATGTATATTTCATGTATCCTTTATGGAACCCTCCATAGGGAGTTGAGGAGTAGTACGATAGTCTCACCATTTTTAGAGTGATTTTTGGGCATTTAGAGGTCAGTTTATAGGAACTAGGTAGTTTTCTCGATCTTTCGTGTGTGTTAGCCCATGAATATTTTGGTGATATGACTTCCAGATGAATAGTTTGTGAAATCTTTATGGAACCCTCCATAGAAAGTTGGAGGAGCAGTACATACAGTCTCACCATTTTTAGAGTGATTTTTGAGCACTTAGAGGCCAATTTATAGGAACCAGGCATTTTTCTCAATTTTCATTTGTGTTAGCCCATTAATAATTTAGTGATATGGCTTCCGGATGAATTTATTGTGAAACCATTATGGAACCCTCTATAGGGAGTTGAGGGAGCAGTACGTACAGTCTCACCATTTTTAGAGTGATTTTAAGGTATTTAGGAGCAAATTTAGAAGAATTAGGCGATTTTCTCAGATTTTCATGTGTGTTAGCCCATGAATATTTTGGTGATATAGATTTCGAACAAATTTTGCCACCTTAGCTTAAGATTAGAAGTCTCACATCAACAAAAACACAAGAGAGATATTGGTATATAAGTAATGAGGCCTTATCAACTAGTAACGCATTTTAAAGTTGTGCAGACCTAGGCCCAAAGCGGACAATATCACTAGCGGGCTGGGTCATTACAAATGGTAACATAGTCACTCTTGTGTCAGCCTTGTCGATATGAGCCAGAGTTCAACTGAGTTTAGGAAAATCCCGATAAGGTGGGGCAAACCTCAGTGCTGAGTCTATGCAAATCTCATTCGGTGGGGCAAACCTCAGCGAGGACGCTAAGTCCATAGAGGGGGTGTATGTGACACCCCAGCTTAAGATTAGAAGTCCTATTTCTGCAAAAACACAGGAGAGATGTTGGGTATATAAGTAAGCAGGCCTTACCAACTAGTGACGCATTTTAAAGTCGTGCAGGCCTAGTCCCAAAGCGGACAAAATCACTAGCGGGCAGGATCGTTACAAAAAAAATTTTGCAAAATCTTTATGGAACCCTCCATAGAGAGTTGGGGGAGTAGTACATACAGTCTCACCATTTTAGAGTGATTTTTGGGCATTTAAGGGCCAATTTACAGGAATTAGGCGATTTTTTTAGTTTTTCGTGTGTTAGCCCATGAATATTTTAGTGATATGACTTCCAAATGATTTTTTTGTGAAACCTTTATGAACCCTCCATACGGAGTTGGGGAGCAATACGTACAAATTCACCATTTTAGAGTGCTTTTTTTTGGCATTTAGGAGCCAATTTATAAGAATTAGGTCCTTTACTTGGCTTCAACTTGCATTTTTGCCCTCCAACTTTGAGTGTGCACAAGTAGACACTTAAACTTGTATAAAATTGAACAAATAAAAATAAAATTGTCCAAAACAAGAATCGCTTTAGAATTCAAAACAAAATATAGTAATTGTTTCCAACTATATCGTTGAATTAAAGAACTACTTTTACCTAATAGTACTTGACTCTCAAAAAACATTTAATAAATAAGGGTAACTTAGTAAACTATATTTTTACTCCCTCTGTCCAACAATAGTTGTCCACCACTGACTTTGCATACTTATTAAACAAACTAGGGAAAATGCATAAGTACCCCCCAGCCTATGCCCAAAATCTCTGAGACACACCTAACTTTTACTAAGGTCCTATTACCCCCCCCCCCGAACTTATTTTATATATAATTTTCTATCCCTTTTCGGCCTACGTGGCACTATCTTGTGGCCCAGTACATGTTGACATTTTTTTCAAGAATAGTGCCACGTAGGCCGAAAAGGGGTAGAAAATTATGTATAAAATAAGTCCGGGGGGATAATAATTTAAGAAAATGCTTTTCGAGAGTCAAACAGTTTAAGTTTGACCGAGAATTTGCTCATGAAATTTTCAAATTTTTTAAAATGAAATTTATATATTTGTAAACTTCACAAAAAGTACTATAAGTCTCAATAATTGATAATACAAAATATTTAAAAGATATAGGAAAAAATTAAGGTCAAAGATAGACATGTTTGAATCTCGATATCCGAAATGTGTCACATAAATTGGGACAGAGGGAGTACTTAAATTATCCGTAATTTTATTTTAATTTCATATCATAATTATTTGGAGTATTGAAAAATATATTTAAATTATTACTTATAAGTTTGTAAATAATAATATGTAACGGTGTATGAATTATATTCTTTCTTATTAAAATAAAAAATTATCACGTGAAAAATAATTTCACCGTATAAAAATGACAAACATAACATATAACAATCCCAACCGAAAATATAAATTGGAACACTTAACTTCACTCTTCAAAAGTTGAGTTCATTTCTCAAAGTTATTAGGGAACTATGTATTCCCAAAGAAGTTTTAAAGAAATGTCTTTACATTTAAACAAGGTTGAAAACTGAGATTTCCAAAGAGCCTTCGGGATTGAGTAATTATCTCAATCAGCAGGAAGACATATGTTTTAAAACACATAAGAGTCAGTACATTTTTGGGAGTAGTATCGAGCACCGAATTGGGGGAGCGTTCAAAGAACCCACAACCCCCATAGAACCATGTTAGCCACCATGGGTAGAAAAGGATCATACTTTTTAGATGAATCCTTTTCTTATTAGACTAGTGGATCCATTAGGCAGTTTAGGTCTTATACCTTTGGCCGAGTATAAGATGCTCTGGCAGCGTGAGGTCGATTGTTGTATCATCACTATAGCTCTTATGTGATGGTTGTCGGTTAGAGAAACTCCCACAGCAATTATTGTATTTTCATACACAGAGATTATTGTATTTTTATATACATCAGTTCATTGTATTTCTATATACATTTCAGGCTTATTGTATCTTTGTATACACACAGAGTTTATAGCATGTTTTAAACAGTCTTTCTTTATATCGCACTTGTTTTAAATTGTCTTATATTGAAAGAAGTCAGTCAGGTTGAATTGAGTTGAGCAAGGTAAACTTTTCAGTTTCTTCCAAATTTCCTTCTAGCCTATGTTGCTTAGTTTTCCAACTCGCATACTCGTACATTCCATGTACTGATGCCAGTTGGCCTGCATCATCTTATGATGCAGATACAGGTACCCCGGATCAGCATCATGCACGTTGTTGATCCAACTGAGCACTCCAGAGTCAGTGGTGAGCCTCCTTGCATTCCGGAGGACTCAATTATTTTGTGTTCTTAGTTTTTGTTTTATTAGGATGTTGCGGGGTCTGTCCCAACATCCATCTCAATATTTTAGAGGCTTCATAGACAGACAGTCAGTCAGTTAGTTTTGAGTCTCTCATCTATGTATATATGTAAATATTCTAGTTTGAGATTCGAGTTGCCTTTATGGCCATATTTTATAAGTTAAGTTGTTTTGTAATATTGCATTGCATTGAGTTATTCTGTTGGGTTAGGTTTCCGCTGAGTTAAAAAAGCTAGGCCAAGGGTTCGCTTGGGGCCAGAAATGGTCTCCGGGTGCCGATCCCGCCCAGGGTGTAGGCTCGGGGCGTGACATTCCTACTTAGATCTATGACACTTATCTTATTTAAATATTAATGGTATATATTTTTAAGTAATTAAGTGTCTTAATCATGGTTAAAAGGATATATATATATATATATATATATATATATATTCACCATTTAAATCTATCTAATTTAGCTATAAAAAAAACTATGTCAACATTGTTAGCACCACAACTTAAATTATTTTCGTTGTCTATAGTTTCACCATTCATAAAAGAAATGTTTCTTCATAAACTGAATTCTGGCAATTCAAAATCTAACATTCAAATAAGTTATTTTTACAAAGAAAAAAAAGATTGTTTATCATGAAATAAAGTTTCTAGCATTTAGATATTAAATAGAAAGTATTGAAAATTACTTTTCCATAAATTATCGAAAAAGAATAAAATATTTTTCTGCTAGACAAACTTTTTCAAAAAATAGAAAGGTTTTTTAAAAAATATGAATCAAATAGAATAATAATGATATAAGCGATACACTATTTAAACTATAGAATGAAAAGAATAACGGGTCTTCATGAAACAAATAAAGATGAATTTATATGGATAAAAAAAAAAAAAATTAGATAGTATAAGTTATGAAAGATGAATATATTATTCCTTATCACAATGAAAAGAAAGAATACAATGACTACAATTATTATTCAAAATAATTGTAGCAATTCAAGTTGCACCAAGTAATTTGTCTAATTATTATCGATAAAACATTACAAGATCCTCCATCCATCTTTTCGATCAACATTCCTTTAATAAAATGAAGGAATAATTTACACTTATAGATTAAAATAATCATTCAATCTTTAGTGGGCATTATGGTCTTTATATATTGATTTAACTCAATGATCTCATAATAAAATTATTTACTTTTTAGTATAAAGAAAAAGATTTTAAAAATGGAACTAATTTAGTCTTTAAAAGGGTAGAAATGCCTAATATTTTTTTATGAATATTTTATCTTTCAACTTTTGACTTAACATTTTCAGATTTTTAATATTTAGTGTACCATATAGAATGATTACTATTTAATACTTAATTAAGTAAATATTTTATAATATTTTGATTTAACATAGATATAAAACTATAATCTAACTTTATACTCTATGGTTTAAATCTTTTTTACCCTTCAACCAAAAACAACCTTGGTAGGAAAAAAAGGGACAAACTTAAAGAAAACTTATCGCACAATGTAATATAGCACAAAAAAATTGAAGAGAGGACACCATATCAGAAAGAAGAATTATGCATTAGGATTGTATCATAGCCAAAAAAAAAACATACATAATGGAATTCATTTTACAATGACAAATAATCGAAGAAATATGAAACATTATGAACAACATATCCCAAAATTGTAGTCCACGGTACTTTTTTTCTATTCATATACCAACATATTATCTAAATATAACAATCAAATCATTAAATATAGAAGGAAGAATTATATAAATAACAAAACTAAAACGGAAAGTAACAAGGAAAAATTGATAGCTAATATGCAAAAACAAAGACTTCAGTACAAAAAGGTTCTTCTTGTTCTGGATGATGTTGATCACATAGATCAATTAGACGCGTTAGCTGGGAAGCGTGAATGGTTTGGTGACGGAAGTAGAATCATCATAACAACCAAAGACAAACACTTGCTTGTTAAGTATGAGACTGAAAAGATATACAGAATGGGAACTTTAGACAAATATGAAAGCTTACAACTTTTTAAACAACATGCTTTCAAGAAAAATCACCCTTCCAAAGAATTTGAGGATCTATCAGCTCAAGTGATAGAGCATACTGGTGGACTCCCCCTGGCCCTGAAAGTCCTTGGCAGTTTCTTGTATGGAAGAGGTTTGGATGAATGGTTAAGTGAAGTGGAGCGTTTGAAACAAATCCCACAAAATGAAATTTTGAAGAAACTCGAACCAAGTTTCACTGGTCTCAACACTATTGAGCAAAAGATATTCTTAGACATTGCATGCTTCTTTGCAGGGAAGAAGAAAGATTCAGTGACCAGAATACTTGAGAGTTTTCATTTTAGCCCTGTCATTGGGATAAAAGTTCTCATGGAGAAATGTTTGATCACTATATTAAAAGGTCGCATTACAATACACCAATTGATACAAGAAATGGGCTGGCACATTGTTCATCAAGAAGCTTCTTACAATCCAAGAATATGTAGTAGGTTGTGGAAGCGCGAAGATATTTGTCCTGTACTCGAACGAAATTTGGTACATAGTTGTGAACTTATGACTTCTTATGTTATTTTCCTTTTCTCATCCGCCTTTAATACTCTTGCTTATTAGGGTACTGACAAGATCGAAGGCATGTTGCTGCACCTGACTAATGAAGAAGAAGTTAATTTTGGTGGCAAGGCCCTCATGCAGATGACCAGTCTGAGGTTTCTCAAATTCCGGAATGCATATGTTAGCCAGGGACCTGAATTTCTTCCTGATGGGTTGAGATTGGCATGGATATCCTTCAAAAAGTCTGCCAAATAGATTTAAGGGAGACCAACTTGTTAGTTTGAAATTGAAAAAAAGCCGCATCATACAACTTTGGAAAACTTCAAAGGATCTAGGAAAGCTGAAGTACATGAACCTCAGCCTTTCACAGAAGCTAATAAGGATGCCAGATTTTTCAGTTACACCTAATCTTGAAAGGCTAATTCTTGAAGAATGCACAAGTTTGGTAGAAATCAATTTTTCTATTGGAGATCTTGGAAAGCTAGTCTTGCTGAATCTGGAGAACTGCAGAAATTTGAAGACCCTACCAAAGAGAATTAGATTGGAAAAGCTTGAAATTCTCGTTCTTTCAGGGTGCTCAAAGTTAAGAACATTCCAAGAAATAGAAGAGACAATGAATCGTTTAGGAGAACTGTATTTGGGCGCGACTGCTTTGAGTGAACTATCTGCATCAGTTGAGAACCTTTCAGGAGTTGGTGTAATAAATCTAAGTTACTGCAAGCATCTTGAGAGTCTACCTAGCAGTATTTTTAGGTTGAAATGTCTGAAAACACTCGATGTGTCTGGATGCTCAAAACTTAAAAATTTACCAGATGATTTGGGACTTTTAGTTGGTTTAGAGGAGCTCCACTGCACTCACACAGCCATCCAAACAATTCCATCCTCTATGTCTCTTCTTAAAAACCTTAAGCACTTATCTCTCCGAGGATGTAATGCTTTGAGTTCACAAGTAAGTCGCTCAAGTCATGGCCAGAAGTCTGTGGGTGTAAATTTTCAGAATTTGTCGGGTCTTTGTTCATTGATCATGTTGGATCTTAGTGACTGCAATATATCAGATGGAGGCATTTTAAGTAATCTTGGGTTCTTACCGTCTTTGG
>NW_026027283.1:57350-64935 GCF_019186545.1 Solanum stenotomum | reverse complement strand
ACTGCTCAAAGTTGACCAAAAACTCACTTTTTTTCCATAGCCAAATTTTCCAGATTCTTTCCAAAATGACTATTTCCAATTCAACTCTTCTTGGAACTCAATGTGCTACATCTAGGGATCTTAAATTAACACTCAAGAAATTTTATTCCTCGGTAAAATCTCACTCCACATGAAGGACGGCTCGAGTCTTAGTTCGAAAATTCTCTAGGGTGTTACAATATGCTGATGAATGCACGTCTTTGATGAGCATTAATCAGCTAACCAAATATTCAATGTTGCATGAAGTTTCATTCACAAAATGTCATCAACTTGTAAAAAATAAACAACACACCTCCATGGTTGATTCATTGTTGAAGCAGATGCACAAGGTAAGTGTTGGGGTTATTTGCCCTAATTTCTTACCATAAATAGGTTTTCCTTTTAGGAAAAGGTTTTACTATTTTACTAGTCCTTTTCTTGTAAGAAAGGTTTAGGACTCTATAAATATAGGCTTGTTCCTTCTAACTTAATTAGCATTCACAATGTAGTCCTAGGGTTTTGAGAGTTGTGGTTATGGGGGAGAATTTTGTGTACCTCCTTGTATTCCGAGTGAATTGTTTGAGGTTGGTTCTCTCCATATTTTGCACTCTCATATTTATAGTGGATTGCTCATCTCCTTTGTGGACGTAGGTCGATTGACTGAACCACGTTAAATCTGTCTCTTTTGGTATATTTCTCGTTTGTCTTCTTACTCATGGTCTTTCGAGGTTTGCTTTGCTAGTTTCCGCATTACACCTGCTTATTTCGGTCCTAACAGTAAGTACACTTCCAAGCCACAACTCTACTATATCACATATGAATCTTGGCAAATAACATTCTTTTCACGGGGCATGCAGGGACTATACATGAATGGCTCATTTAGTATGTTCATCCCTGGTGTGGAGATTCCCGAGTGGTTTACATACAAGAACTCGGGGACTGAATCAATCTCAGTGGCCCTGCCCAAAAATTGGTACACACCCACATTCAGGGGGATTGCTATTTGTGTTGTTTTTGACATGATGACTCCTTTCATTTTACGGAAACTTAAGTCGGTTGATCCCTTCAGTTTTCATAATGTCAAATGCCTAAAAACTTTCCAAGGACTTGTGATGTGGTTTAGGTTCACAACCCATGACGGTTTTTCACGCAAACTTAGCAGGTGTTTAGGCTTAATAGGAAGTGAAAAACCTGTTGGTCTAGGTAATACTTTCCTAGCCCATGTACCACTTAATCTGTTTTGGAGGTTGGAGGATGATAATTACAATATTGATAACTTCATTCAGCTTGAGGTTGGTGTCTGTGATTATATTCATAAGGATGTGGTGGTCAAAGGTTTGGGAGTGCGTTTTGTGTAGAGGAAAAGAAATGATATGCCAAAAGTTTTCTTACGCATGGAATAAGCTGAAATGCATATGCATCTGCTCAAAACTTTAATACAAGTGGATTTTGTTCTTACTGTTTCATTTATTTTTTTATTGTAATTTGCTTAATTATCAAATTATAAACCATGATTACGTAGATATCAAACAAAAATATTTGATTGATTATGTATGTATTTATTATACGGATTAGTTGTGCAAAAACACGAATTAGGTTGAATGCCTAAATGGTTTCATGGTCAAAGTTGGCTATTGAAAATAGTGTTGTAAATCTTAGTTTATTTGACATCACCCAACCATAAATGGGTTCTTTTCAAGACTAAAAAAATCTTAATTAAGCTCACTGTTTACCTTGGTCCAGATAAAACTGAAGGTAGTATTGAACTGATAGGGACTTCCATCTGTTGGTTGCCTGCCCCAGCCTCAGTTAGGTTTGTGAAATTGAAATCCAAGTTGGTTTCAATAGACACCAAACCTTCCAGTACACACCATGCTGCAAGGCTCATCATTTCCATCACTGCTTCTTTGTGGAGATGCATATCCTCATTATTTTTGTCAACCATATCCATGAGCTGCTCTTGTTCTGCTTTCCTCTTTAAAACACTAAAGCAAATGGACATCGTCTTCATCAACCTATGACCAATCCAAATTCTTTCGCCCGCAGAGAATTTCCAAGAGCACAATTCCAAAAGCATACACATCAACTTTCTCAGTGATTACCGACCTCAACCATTCTGGGGTTTAATACCTTGGTGTTCCTCTCATTCGAGTCACAACTTTGCTTATGTCTTTCTCAATTAGTTTCGACAACCTAAAATCAGATATCTTTGCATTGAAATTTTGATCTAGAAGGATGTTTTGTGATTTGATATCCAAATTATCTTCTGGCTGCATTCGTCATGAAGATAAGCTAACCTTTTGGCAATATCTATTATCCTTTGCCTTGTAAGCCATGTAAGCTCATTTTCTTGTTTTTCATGAGATATCCACCTATCTAATGATCCATTTACCATGTACTCATAGATTAGAAGCCTATGGCTTTTTTCGGCACAAAATCCAATGAGTTTTACCAGATTGATATGGTGAATGCCACCGACTGTCTTTACTTCTGTTAAGAATGATTCCTTTACTTGACCTACACCATCCAGATGCTTCACAGCTATTTTGTTGCCATTACTCAGTGTTCCTTCATATACAGAACCAAATCCTCCTTCCCCAAGCTTTCTGCTGAAATTTTCTGTAAATATTTTCAACTCATTGTAAGAGAATCGAAATAGGATTCCAGGTAAGATTGGTTCTAGATCCAGAAGATCCCCATTTTTTCTGGACTGTGACCTCCTTTTGAAAAGAACAAAGCAAGTAGTGATACCTAAAATTATCCCGAGCGAAGCTGCAAGAGTGGATCCTATTATCACTTTGAAAGGTCATGAATTCTTTCCACCAGAATTGATTGCTGACTGATTCAGTGCCATTGAAGAATTCTGGACCTTAAGAAAAACTGAGGTGCTGTTATGTACCTTGCCGTTGTCCGTGATTGAGAAGACTTCATTCAGTAATAAACAGTTTTTTCTTAGAATCCCACCCCAAACAACAGCTTTGCAAGAACAATTTCTCAGACAGACCGTTTTGCAATCTTCCAACTTTGTATCCTCAAACAACATGCTCTTGTTAATTAGCAAAAAGTTTAGTGTCTCAAATGAAAAATATGTGGTGTTCTTAAGTTCTAAAAGATTATGGTACTGCAAAGAATCGCAGGAAATGGATGTCAGTACATCCAAGATGTCCGTTCCTACCGATTGATGGCCTGAAGAAGTTACCTTCAACAGGACAATCACATTGCCCATTATTTGCACATATGCTATATCTTCCACACACCATTGGGTATCCACAGTTCCCCACAAACGGAGACCAAATTTCTAATGGATCTTTCCACTTATATCTATTTACGTCCCATATGTATAACCGTAAATGTCCATCAGACTCAAGCTTCATGAATTGAGCTGAGATATCAGTGTCAGGGAAAGCAGTAAGGGTATGACCGTCAAAACTGTAATAACTATCATAGTCATATTTTGCAGTATAGTAAAACTGAGGTGGGTCAGAATCTATGTAAGCGCCCGTGCCTCCATTGAGAACACTAAGAGATAATAAACCTTGACTCAAATTATACGCTGAAACGCTTGCTGTAAGTTTCTGCCTGGAAACCAAATTCTGCCCCGGAAGCAAACAATCCGTAGGATGATCAAAAGACTGCCAAATTGTGCGATTGGCTTTGTCAAAGAGCATGAGATTCCCCGTTTCTGTCAAGTTTAAGCCAGAAACAGATTTTCCAGTAGTATTATTGGCTTTGAGAGTGCCGCGTCTACACACTTCAACTCGTTCCCACTGTGTCGAGCTGAGGTGTTTAGATGGGCATACTCAAAGTTGGAGTGTTTGGCTGTCAGTTAAGGCCAAGTTAAAGTGTCTATCTATGTATCATATCCATTTTAATTTGATGGGTTCGGCTATTAAGTTTTTACCACTTAACTCGTCGTATTTTAGAGAGTACAGGTTCAAAATGTATGTACTACTCTTTTAAAAGTTACCAATTTTTCACATATATATATTTACTAGTTCCGGACACGTGCTTTGCACGGGAATCACGTGAAAACAATAAATACGGTATGAGTTAAGCAAATCACACGGCAATAAGTATCACAAACTATTCAACAAAAAAAGGGAAAATGCATAAGTACCCCCCCAGCCTATGCCCGAAATCCCAGAGACACACCTAACCTTTACTAAGGTCCTATTACCCCCCCGAACTTAATTTATCCATAATATTCTACCCCTTTTTGGCCTACGTGGCATTATCCTCGAAAAAAATGTCAACATGCGTTGGGCCCACAAGACAGTGCCACGTAGGCCAAAAAGGGGTAGAATATTACATATAAAATAAGTTCGGGGGGTAATAGGACCTTAGTAAAGGTTAGGTGTGTCTCTGGAATTTCGGGCATAGGCTGGGGGGGTACTTATGCATTTTCCCTAAGAATATACCTAAAAAATTCTTACTTTTATTTTTCATGGTCTTATATGATTTAGCATCCAACTCAACTTACAAATATTTTTTTCCATTTAAAAAAACATAAAAAGTTTATTTTTAAAAACAAACGTAATTAATTAGCACGTCAAAAATTTAACCACATAACCAATTAGAGAATATTGTAGAAGAATACGTAAAGATGAAAGCTATTCAATAAGGTGATGGTTACACTTCCCAACTTATTTGTCTTTCTGTCATTTAATATAATTTGATTACAAATTTATAATAATTTAATGGTAATATTTTATGAAATGTTTTCTTACAATTTTGTATAACTTGAATATTGAAGAAATAGTTTATGACTAATCAGTAAAAATGTCCTTCAACTTATAATGGAATATTTTGGAAATTCATATTTTCAACTTAAAAGGCTTCCACTTTCAAAATAATAATATAATATATGCAAAAATGAAAATTTAGAAATTAATATAACATAAAAATAAAAATTATGTTTTGGAGACTTAAGTACAATGAATTATGAAGTATAATATTATATTTTATCCCAAAGATAATATTTATTATTGAAAATGGTATTCATTAGTAAGTATATTTCGAGATTTTGAAATGTTAAAAACAATTGATAAATAAAAAAAAAGAGAAAAATAGACTTTTGCAAAGAACAAACAATTGATAAATAAAAAATGAGAAAAAAAAAGGCAAACAGGAAAAAATTAGTTTGATAGTCCATAAGAAGTGCAAAAATATTGAATAGAACAATTACCTAAGATGCGAACCGAAAAGAACGAATCAACCGTATAAAATCTGCATGCGAAAAATATATAATTAATTTAAAGTTAAGTTGGCATTCTATTATCCCAAAAACCTTGTATGAAACAACAATATATAATCACACATATAGATATTCATGAAGAACACTAAAAAAAGAAAGAGATAATAAATCAATCAATGTTTAGAAAGATACAACTGATTTTATGATATTTGCCATTTTAGAGCTGACCTTCCCTAAATTAAAATTTTGTTTTCATGTTGCCCAGAAGATTAAGCTGATATCTTTCTTCAGCATCGTCTCGTAATTGATTTTTTTGATAAAATATGAATATTTGTTGCCCTTTAAAAAAATACACATGATAAGACAAAAAAATCTTTCAATCTCAACAATAAGAAAACAAAGAATTGAATGTGGAAGATAAAGAAATCTCTCAATTCTGAAAAACTTATGGGGGTTTATCTCTTAGGAGGTCATTGAATTCCCAGAAAAGAAATGGTTCTTTATTGGGAAAATGCATAAGTACCCCCTCAGCCTATGCCCGAAATCCCAGAGACACACCTAACCTTTACTAAGGTCCTATTACCCCCCCGAACTTATTTTATATGTAATATTCTACCCCTTTTTGGCCTACGTGGCACTATCTTGTGGGCCCAGCGCATGTTGACAATTTTTTCAAGGATAGTGCCACGTAGGCCGAAAAGGGGTAGAATATTATAGATAAATTAAGTTCAGGGGGGTAATAGGACCTTAGTAAAGGTTAGGTGTGTCTCAGGGATTTCGGGCATAGGCTGGGGGGGTACTTATGCATTTTCCCAATAAAGAACCATTTCTTTTCTGGGAATTCAATGACCTCCTAAGAGATAAACCCCCATAAGTTTTTCAGAATTGAGAGATTTCTTTATCTTCCACATTCAATTCTTTGTTTTCTTATTGTTGAGATTGAAAGATTTTTTTGTCTTATCATGTGTATTTTTTTAAAGGGCAACAAATATTCATATTTTATCAAAAAAATCAATTACGAGACGATGCTGAAGAAAGATATCAGCTTAATCTTCTGGGCAACATGAAAACAAAATTTTAATTTAGGGAAGGTCAGCTCTAAAATGGCAAATATCATAAAATCAGTTGTATCTTTCTAAACATTGATTGATTTATTATCTCTTTCTTTTTTTAGTGTTCTTCATGAATATCTATATGTGTGATTATATATTGTTGTTTCATACAAGGTTTTTGGGATAATAGAATGCCAACTTAACTTTAAATTAATTATATATTTTTCGCATGCAGATTTTATACGGTTGATTCGTTCTTTTCGGTTCGCATCTTAGGTAATTGTTCTATTCAATATTTTTGCACTTCTTATGGACTATCAAACTAATTTTTTCCTGTTTGCCTTTTTTTTTCTCATTTTTTATTTATCAATTGTTTGTTCTTTGCAAAAGTCTATTTTTCTCTTTTTTTTTATTTATCAATTGTTTTTAACATTTCAAAATCTCGAAATATACTTACTAATGAATACCATTTTCAATAATAAATATTATCTTTGGGATAAAATATAATATTATACTTCATAATTCATTGTACTTAAGTCTCCAAAACATAATTTTTATTTTTATGTTATATTAATTTCTAAATTTTCATTTTTGCATATATTATATTATTATTTTGAAAGTGGAAGCCTTTTAAGTTGAAAATATGAATTTCCAAAATATTCCATTATAAGTTGAAGGACATTTTTACTGATTAGTCATAAACTATTTCTTCAATATTCAAGTTATACAAAATTGTAAGAAAACATTTCATAAAATATTACCATTAAATTATTATAAATTTGTAATCAAATTATATTAAATGACAGAAAGACAAATAAGTTGGGAAGTGTAACCATCACCTTATTGAATAGCTTTCATCTTTACGTATTCTTCTACAATATTCTCTAATTGGTTATGTGGTTAAATTTTTGACGTGCTAATTAATTACGTTTGTTTTTAAAAATAAACTTTTTATGTTTTTTTAAATGGAAAAAAATATTTGTAAGTTGAGTTGGATGCTAAATCATATAAGACCATGAAAAATAAAAGTAAGAATTTTTTAGGTATATTCTTAGGGAAAATGCATAAGTACCCCCCCAGCCTATGCCCGAAATTCCAGAGACACACCTAACCTTTACTAAGGTCCTATTACCCCCCGAACTTATTTTATATGTAATATTCTACCCCTTTTTGGCCTACGTGGCACTGTCTTGTGGGCCCAACGCATGTTGACATTTTTTTCGAGGATAATGCCACGTAGGCCGAAAAGGGGTAGAATATTATGGATAAATTAAGTTCGGGGGGGTAATAGGACCTTAGTAAAGGTTAGGTGTGTCTCTGG